>NC_063443.1:5702288-5841733 GCF_020379485.1 Brassica napus
GCTGTCATATTCCCAAAATTAAACTAGAATCACCATATTTGAAAGTGGGATAACTTCTTCATCCCAACTCCTATGAGATTTATTCAACTTCCTAGTGATTCTCCACCACTTTATGTATCCAAATCAAGCTTCTTACAAAGTGATTCATCCTGGTTTGATTGGAACGACGAAGAAGCTGTCCTATTCCCAAAATGGAAACTAGAATCACCAGATTTGAAAGTGGGATAACTTCTTCATCCAACTCCTATGAGATTTATTCAACTTCCTAGTGATTCTCCACCACTTTATGTATCCAAATCAAGCTTCTTACAAAGTGATTCATCCTGGTTTGATTGGAACGACAAGAAGCTGTCCTATTCCCAAAATGGGAATAGAATCACCAGATTTGAAAGTGGGATAACTTCTTCATCCCAACTCCTATGAGATTTCAACTCCTGGTGATTCTCCACCACTTTATGTATCCAAATCAAGCTTCTTACAAAGTGATTCATCCTGGTTTGATTGGAACGAAGAAGAAGTTGTCCTATTCCCAAAATGGGAAACTAGAATCACCATATTTGAAAGTGGGATAACTTCTTCATCCCAACTCCTATGAGATTTATTCAACTTCCTGGTGATTCTCCACCACTTTGTATCCAAATCAAGCTTCTTAAAAAGTGATTCATCCTGGTTTGATTGGAACGACGAAGAAGCTGTCATATTCCCAAAATGGAAACTAGAATCACCAGATTTGAAAGTGGGATAACTTCTTCATCCCAACTCCTATGAGATTTATTCAACTCCCTGGTGATTCTCCACCACTTTATGTATCCAAATCAAGCTTCTTACAAAGTGATTCATCCTGGTTTGATTGGAACGACGAAGAAGTGTCCTATTCCCAAATGGGAAACTAGAATCACCATATTTGAAAGTGGGATAACTTCTCATCCCAACTCCTATGAGATTTATTCAACTTCCTGGTGATTCTCCACCACTTTATGTATCCAAATCAAGCTTCTTACAAAGTGATTCATCCTGGTTTGATTGGAACGACGAAGAAGCTGTCCTATTCCAAAATGGGAAACTAGAATCACCAGATTTGAAAGTGGGATAACTTCTTCATCCCAACTCCTATGAGATTTATTCACATCCTGGTGATTCTCCACCACTTTATGTATCCAAATCAAGCTTCTTACAAAGTGATTCATCCTGGTTTGATTGGAACGAAGAAGCTGTCCTATTCCCAAAATGGGAAACTAGAATCACCATATTTGAAAGTGGGATAACTTCTTCATCCCAACTCCTATGAGATTTATTCACATCCTGGTGATTCTCCACCACTTTATGTATCCAAATCAAGCTTCTTACAAAGTGATTCATCCTGGTTTGATTGGAACGACGAAGAAGCTGTCCTATTCCCAAAATGGGAAACTAGAATCACCATATTTGAAAGTGGGATAACTTCTTCATCCCAACTCCTATGAGATTTATTCAACTTCCTAGTGATTCTCCACCACTTTATGTATCCAAATCAAGCTTCTTACAAAGTGATTCATCCTGGTTTGATTGGAACGACGAAGAAGCTGTCCTATTCCCAAAATGGGAAACTAGAATCACCATATTTGAAAGTGGGATAACTTCTTCATCCCAACTCCTATGAGATTTATTCAGCATCCTGGTGATTCTCCACCACTTTATGTATCCAAATCAAGCTTCTTACAAAGTGACTCATCCTGGTTCGACGAAGAAGCTGTCCTATTCCCAAAATGGGAAACTAGAATCACCATATTTGAAAGTGGGATAACTTCTTCATCCCAACTCCTATGAGATTTATTCAGCATCCTGGTGATTCTCCACCACTTTATGTATCCAAATCAAGCTTCTTACAAAGTGATTCATCCTGGTTTGATTGGAACGACGAAGAAGCTGTCATATTCCCAAAATGGGAAACTAGAATCACCAGATTTGAAAGTGGGATAACTTCTTCATCCCAACTCCTATGAGATTTATTCAACTCCTGGTGATTCTCCACCACTTTATGTATCCAAATCAAGCTTCTTACAAAGTGATTCATCCTGGTTTGATTGGAACGACGAAGAAGCTGTCCTATTCCCAAAATGGGAAACTAGAATCACCATATTTGAAAGTGGGATAACTTCTTCATCCCAACTCCTATGAGATTTATTCAACTTCCTGTGATTCTCCACCACTTTATGTATCCAAATCAAGCTTCTTACAAAGTGATTCATCCTGGTTTGATTGGAACGACGAAGAAGCTGTCATATTCCCAAAATGGGAAACTAGAATCACCAGATTTGAAAGTGGGATAACTTCTTCATCCCAACTCCTATGAGATTTATTCACTTCCTAGTGATTCTCCACCACTTTATGTATCCAAATCAAGCTTCTTACAAAGTGATTCATCCTGGTTTGATTGGAACGACGAAGAAGCTGTCCTATTCCCAAAATGGGAAACTAGAATCACCATATTTGAAAGTGGGATAACTTCTTCATCCCAACTCCTATGAGATTTATTCAACTTCCTGGTGATTCTCCACCACTTTATGTATCCAAATCAAGCTTCTTACAAAGTGATTCATCCTGGTTTGATTGGAACGACGAAGAAGCTGTCATATTCCCAAAATGGGAAACTAGAATCACCAGATTTGAAAGTGGGATAACTTCTTCATCCCAACTCCTATGAGATTTATTCAGCATCCTGGTGATTCTCCACCACTTTATGTATCCAAATCAAGCTTCTTACAAAGTGATTCATCCTGGTTTGATTGGAACGACGAAGAAGCTGTCCTATTCCCAAAATGGGAAACTAGAATCACCATATTTGAAAGTGGGATAACTTCTTCATCCCAACTCCTATGAGATTTATTCAACTTCCTGGTGATTCTCCACCACTTTATGTATCCAAATCAAGCTTCTTACAAAGTGATTCATCCTGGTTTGATTGGAACGACGAAGAAGCTGTCATATTCCCAAAATGGGAAACTAGAATCACCAGATTTGAAAGTGGGATAACTTCTTCATCCCAACTCCTATGAGATTTATTCAACTTCCTGGTGATTCTCCACCACTTTATGTATCCAAATCAAGCTTCTTACAAAGTGATTCATCCTGGTTTGATTGGAACGACGAAGAAGCTGTCCTATTCCCAAATGGGAAACTAGAATCACCATATTTGAAAGTGGGATAACTTCTTCATCCCAACTCCTATGAGATTTATTCAACTTCCTAGTGATTCTCCACCACTTTATGTATCCAAATCAAGCTTCTTACAAAGTGATTCATCCTGGTTTGATTGGAACGACGAAGAAGCTGTCTATTCCCAAAATGGGAAACTAGAATCACCAGATTTGAAAGTGGGATAACTTCTTCATCCCAACTCCTATGAGATTTATTCACATCCTGGTGATTCTCCACCACTTTATGTATCCAAATCAAGCTTCTTACAAAGTGATTCATCCTGGTTTGATTGGAACGACGAAGAAGCTGTCCTATTCCCAAAATGGGAAACTAGAATCACCAGATTTGAAAGTGGGATAACTTCTTCATCCCAACTCCTATGAGATTTATTCAACTTCCTGGTGATTCTCCACCACTTTATGTATCCAAATCAAGCTTCTTACAAAGTGATTCATCCTGGTTTGATTGGAACGACGAAGAAGCTGTCATATTCCCAAAATGGGAAACTAGAATCACCAGATTTGAAAGTGGGATAACTTCTTCATCCCAACTCCTATGAGATTTATTCAACTTCCTAGTGATTCTCCACCACTTTATGTATCCAAATCAAGCTTCTTACAAAGTGATTCATCCTGGTTTGATTGGAACGACGAAGAAGCTGTCCTATTCCCAAAATGGGAAACTAGAATCACCATATTTGAAAGTGGGATAACTTCTTCATCCCAACTCCTATGAGATTTATTCAACTTCCTGGTGATTCTCCACCACTTTATGTATCCAAATCAAGCTTCTTACAAAGTGATTCATCCTGGTTTGATTGGAACGACGAAGAAGCTGTCATATTCCCAAAATGGGAAACTAGAATCACCAGATTTGAAAGTGGGATAACTTCTTCATCCCAACTCCTATGAGATTTATTCAACTTCCTGGTGATTCTCCACCACTTTATGTATCCAAATCAAGCTTCTTACAAAGTGATTCATCCTGGTTTGATTGGAACGACGAAGAAGCTGTCCTATTCCCAAAATGGGAAACTAGAATCACCAGATTTGAAAGTGGGATAACTTCTTCATCCCAACTCCTATGAGATTTATTCAGCATCCTGGTGATTCTCCACCACTTTATGTATCCAAATCAAGCTTCTTACAAAGTGATTCATCCTGGTTTGATTGGAACGACGAAGAAGCTGTCGTATTCCCAAAATGGGAAACTAGAATCACCATATTTGAAAGTGGGATAACTTCTTCATCCCAACTCCTATGAGATTTATTCACTTCCTGGTGATTCTCCACCACTTTATGTATCCAAATCAAGCTTCTTACAAAGTGATTCATCCTGGTTTGATTGGAACGACGAAGAAGCTGTCATATTCCCAAAATGGGAAACTAGAATCACCAGATTTGAAAGTGGGATAACTTCTTCATCCCAACTCCTATGAGATTTATTCAACTTCCTGGTGATTCTCCACCACTTTATGTATCCAAATCAAGCTTCTTACAAAGTGATTCATCCTGGTTTGATTGGAACGAAGAAGAAGCTGTCCTATTCCCAAAATGGGAAACTAGAATCACCATATTTGAAAGTGGGATAACTTCTTCATCCCAACTCCTATGAGATTTATTCAACTTCCTGGTGATTCTCCACCACTTTATGTATCCAAATCAAGCTTCTTACAAAGTGATTCATCCTGGTTTGATTGGAACGACGAAGAAGCTGTCATATTCCCAAAATGGGAAACTAGAATCACCAGATTTGAAAGTGGGATAACTTCTTCATCCCAACTCCTATGAGATTTATTCAACTTCCTAGTGATTCTCCACCACTTTATGTATCCAAATCAAGCTTCTTACAAAGTGATTCATCCTGGTTTGATTGGAACGAAGAAGAAGTTGTCCTATTCCCAAAATGGGAAACTAGAATCACCATATTTGAAAGTGGGATAACTTCTTCATCCCAACTCCTATGAGATTTATTCAACTTCCTGGTGATTCTCCACCACTTTATGTATCCAAATCAAGCTTCTTAAAAAGTGATTCATCCTGGTTTGATTGGAACGACGAAGAAGCTGTCATATTCCCAAAATGGAAACTAGAATCACCAGATTTGAAACTGGGATAACTTCTTCATCCCAACTCCTATGAGATTTATTCACTTCCTAGTGATTCTCCACCACTTTATGTATCCAAATCAAGCTTCTTACAAAGTGATTCATCCTGGTTTGATTGGAACGAAGAAGAAGTTGTCCTATTCCCAAAATGGGAAACTAGAATCACCATATTTGAAAGTGGGATAACTTCTTCATCCCAACTCCTATGAGATTTATTCAACTTCCTGGTGATTCTCCACCACTTTATGTATCCAAATCAAGCTTCTTACAAAGTGATTCATCCTGGTTTGATTGGAACGACGAAGAAGCTGTCTATTCCCAAAATGGGAAACTAGAATCACCAGATTTGAAAGTGGGATAACTTCTTCATCCCAACTCCTATGAGATTTATTCACATCCTGGTGATTCTCCACCACTTTATGTATCCAAATCAAGCTTCTTACAAAGTGATTCATCCTGGTTTGATTGGAACGACGAAGAAGCTGTCCTATTCCCAAAATGGGAAACTAGAATCACCATATTTGAAAGTGGGATAACTTCTTCATCCCAACTCCTATGAGATTTATTCAACTTCCTGGTGATTCTCCACCACTTTATGTATCCAAATCAAGCTTCTTACAAAGTGATTCATCCTGGTTTGATTGGAACGACGAAGAAGCTGTCCTATTCCCAAAATGGGAAACTAGAATCACCAGATTTGAAAGTGGGATAACTTCTTCATCCCAACTCCTATGAGATTTATTCAACTTCCTGGTGATTCTCCACCACTTTATGTATCCAAATCAAGCTTCTTACAAAGTGATTCATCCTGGTTTGATTGGAACGACGAAGAAGCTGTCCTATTCCCAAAATGGGAAACTAGAATCACCATATTTGAAAGTGGGATAACTTCTTCATCCCAACTCCTATGAGATTTATTCAACTTCCTGGTGATTCTCCACCACTTTATGTATCCAAATCAAGCTTCTTACAAAGTGATTCATCCTGGTTTGATTGGAACGACGAAGAAGCTGTCATATTCCCAAAATGGGAAACTAGAATCACCAGATTTGAAAGTGGGATAACTTCTTCATCCCAACTCCTATGAGATTTATTCAGCATCCTGGTGATTCTCCACCACTTTATGTATCCAAATCAAGCTTCTTACAAAGTGATTCATCCTGGTTTGATTGGAACGACGAAGAAGCTGTCCTATTCCCAAAATGGGAAACTAGAATCACCATATTTGAAAGTGGGATAACTTCTTCATCCCAACTCCTATGAGATTTATTCAGCTTCCTGGTGATTCTCCACCACTTTATGTATCCAAATCAAGCTTCTTACAAAGTGATTCATCCTGGTTTGATTGGAACGACGAAGAAGCTGTCATATTCCCAAAATGGGAAACTAGAATCACCAGATTTGAAAGTGGGATAACTTCTTCATCCCAACTCCTATGAGATTTATTCAACTTCCTAGTGATTCTCCACCACTTTATGTATCCAAATCAAGCTTCTTACAAAGTGATTCATCCTGGTTTGATTGGAACGACGAAGAAGCTGTCCTATTCCCAAAATGGGAAACTAGAATCACCATATTTGAAAGTGGGATAACTTCTTCATCCCAACTCCTATGAGATTTATTCAGCATCCTGGTGATTCTCCACCACTTTATGTATCCAAATCAAGCTTCTTACAAAGTGATTCATCCTGGTTTGATTGGAACGACGAAGAAGCTGTCCTATTCCCAAAATGGGAAACTAGAATCACCATATTTGAAAGTGGGATAACTTCTTCATCCCAACTCCTATGAGATTTATTCAACTTCCTGGTGATTCTCCACCACTTTATGTATCCAAATCAAGCTTCTTACAAAGTGATTCATCCTGGTTTGATTGGAACGACGAAGAAGCTGTCATATTCCCAAAATGGGAAACTAGAATCACCAGATTTGAAAGTGGGATAACTTCTTCATCCCAACTCCTATGAGATTTATTCAACTTCCTAGTGATTCTCCACCACTTTATGTATCCAAATCAAGCTTCTTACAAAGTGATTCATCCTGGTTTGATTGGAACGACGAAGAAGCTGTCCTATTCCCAAAATGGGAAACTAGAATCACCATATTTGAAAGTGGGATAACTTCTTCATCCCAACTCCTATGAGATTTATTCAACTTCCTGGTGATTCTCCACCACTTTATGTATCCAAATCAAGCTTCTTACAAAGTGATTCATCCTGGTTTGATTGGAACGACGAAGAAGCTGTCATATTCCCAAAATGGGAAACTAGAATCACCAGATTTGAAAGTGGGATAACTTCTTCATCCCAACTCCTATGAGATTTATTCAACTTCCTGGTGATTCTCCACCACTTTATGTATCCAAATCAAGCTTCTTACAAAGTGATTCATCCTGGTTTGATTGGAACGACGAAGAAGCTGTCCTATTCCCAAAATGGGAAACTAGAATCACCATATTTGAAAGTGGGATAACTTCTTCATCCCAACTCCTATGAGATTTATTCAACTTCCTGGTGATTCTCCACCACTTTATGTATCCAAATCAAGCTTCTTACAAAGTGATTCATCCTGGTTTGATTGGAACGACGAAGAAGCTGTCCTATTCCCAAAATGGGAAACTAGAATCACCATATTTGAAAGTGGGATAACTTCTTCATCCCAACTCCTATGAGATTTATTCAACTTCCTGGTGATTCTCCACCACTTTATGTATCCAAATCAAGCTTCTTACAAAGTGATTCATCCTGGTTTGATTGGAACGACGAAGAAGCTGTCCTATTCCCAAAATGGGAAACTAGAATCACCATATTTGAAAGTGGGATAACTTCTTCATCCCAACTCCTATGAGATTTATTCAACTCCTGGTGATTCTCCACCACTTTATGTATCCAAATCAAGCTTCTTACAAAGTGATTCATCCTGGTTTGATTGGAACGACGAAGAAGCTGTCATATTCCCAAAATGGGAAACTAGAATCACCAGATTTGAAAGTGGGATAACTTCTTCATCCCAACTCCTATGAGATTTATTCAACTTCCTGGTGATTCTCCACCACTTTATGTATCCAAATCAAGCTTCTTACAAAGTGATTCATCCTGGTTTGATTGGAACGACGAAGAAGCTGTCATATTCCCAAAATGGGAAACTAGAATCACCATATTTGAAAGTGGGATAACTTCTTCATCCCAACTCCTATGAGATTTATTCAACTTCCTGGTGATTCTCCACCACTTTATGTATCCAAATCAAGCTTCTTACAAAGTGATTCATCCTGGTTTGATTGGAACGACGAAGAAGCTGTCCTATTCCCAAAATGGGAAACTAGAATCACCATATTTGAAAGTGGGATAACTTCTTCATCCCAACTCCTATGAGATTTATTCAACTTCCTGGTGATTCTCCACCACTTTATGTATCCAAATCAAGCTTCTTACAAAGTGATTCATCCTGGTTTGATTGGAACGACGAAGAAGCTGTCATATTCCCAAAATGGGAAACTAGAATCACCAGATTTGAAAGTGGGATAACTTCTTCATCCCAACTCCTATGAGATTTATTCAACTTCCTGGTGATTCTCCACCACTTTATGTATCCAAATCAAGCTTCTTACAAAGTGATTCATCCTGGTTTGATTGGAACGACGAAGAAGCTGTCCTATTCCCAAAATGGGAAACTAGAATCACCATATTTGAAAGTGGGATAACTTCTTCATCCCAACTCCTATGAGATTTATTCAACTTCCTGGTGATTCTCCACCACTTTATGTATCCAAATCAAGCTTCTTACAAAGTGATTCATCCTGGTTTGATTGGAACGACGAAGAAGCTGTCATATTCCCAAAATGGGAAACTAGAATCACCATATTTGAAAGTGGGATAACTTCTTCATCCCAACTCCTATGAGATTTATTCAACTTCCTAGTGATTCTCCACCACTTTATGTATCCAAATCAAGCTTCTTACAAAGTGATTCATCCTGGTTTGATTGGAACGACGAAGAAGCTGTCCTATTCCCAAAATGGGAAACTAGAATCACCATATTTGAAAGTGGGATAACTTCTTCATCCCAACTCCTATGAGATTTATTCAACTTCCTGGTGATTCTCCACCACTTTATGTATCCAAATCAAGCTTCTTACAAAGTGATTCATCCTGGTTTGATTGGAACGACGAAGAAGCTGTCATATTCCCAAAATGGGAAACTAGAATCACCAGATTTGAAAGTGGGATAACTTCTTCATCCCAACTCCTATGAGATTTATTCAACTTCCTGGTGATTCTCCACCACTTTATGTATCCAAATCAAGCTTCTTACAAAGTGATTCATCCTGGTTTGATTGGAACGACGAAGAAGCTGTCCTATTCCCAAAATGGGAAACTAGAATCACCATATTTGAAAGTGGGATAACTTCTTCATCCCAACTCCTATGAGATTTATTCAACTTCCTGGTGATTCTCCACCACTTTATGTATCCAAATCAAGCTTCTTACAAAGTGATTCATCCTGGTTTGATTGGAACGACGAAGAAGCTGTCATATTCCCAAAATGGGAAACTAGAATCACCATATTTGAAAGTGGGATAACTTCTTCATCCCAACTCCTATGAGATTTATTCAACTTCCTGGTGATTCTCCACCACTTTATGTATCCAAATCAAGCTTCTTACAAAGTGATTCATCCTGGTTTGATTGGAACGACGAAGAAGCTGTCCTATTCCCAAAATGGGAAACTAGAATCACCAGATTTGAAAGTGGGATAACTTCTTCATCCCAACTCCTATGAGATTTATTCAACTTCCTGGTGATTCTCCACCACTTTATGTATCCAAATCAAGCTTCTTACAAAGTGATTCATCCTGGTTTGATTGGAACGACGAAGAAGCTGTCCTATTCCCAAAATGGGAAACTAGAATCACCATATTTGAAAGTGGGATAACTTCTTCATCCCAACTCCTATGAGATTTATTCAGCATCCTGGTGATTCTCCACCACTTTATGTATCCAAATCAAGCTTCTTACAAAGTGATTCATCCTGGTTTGATTGGAACGACGAAGAAGCTGTCCTATTCCCAAAATGGGAAACTAGAATCACCAGATTTGAAAGTGGGATAACTTCTTCATCCCAACTCCTATGAGATTTATTCAACTTCCTGGTGATTCTCCACCACTTTATGTATCCAAATCAAGCTTCTTACAAAGTGATTCATCCTGGTTTGATTGGAACGACGAAGAAGCTGTCCTATTCCCAAAATGGGAAACTAGAATCACCATATTTGAAAGTGGGATAACTTCTTCATCCCAACTCCTATGAGATTTATTCAACTTCCTGGTGATTCTCCACCACTTTATGTATCCAAATCAAGCTTCTTACAAAGTGATTCATCCTGGTTTGATTGGAACGACGAAGAAGCTGTCCTATTCCCAAAATGGGAAACTAGAATCACCATATTTGAAAGTGGGATAACTTCTTCATCCCAACTCCTATGAGATTTATTCAGCATCCTGGTGATTCTCCACCACTTTATGTATCCAAATCAAGCTTCTTACAAAGTGATTCATCCTGGTTTGATTGGAACGACGAAGAAGCTGTCCTATTCCCAAAATGGGAAACTAGAATCACCATATTTGAAAGTGGGATAACTTCTTCATCCCAACTCCTATGAGATTTATTCAACTTCCTGGTGATTCTCCACCACTTTATGTATCCAAATCAAGCTTCTTACAAAGTGATTCATCCTGGTTTGATTGGAACGACGAAGAAGCTGTCATATTCCCAAAATGGGAAACTAGAATCACCAGATTTGAAAGTGGGATAACTTCTTCATCCCAACTCCTATGAGATTTATTCAACTTCCTGGTGATTCTCCACCACTTTATGTATCCAAATCAAGCTTCTTACAAAGTGATTCATCCTGGTTTGATTGGAACGACGAAGAAGCTGTCCTATTCCCAAAA
Source organism: Brassica napus (assembly GCF_020379485.1). Lineage (NCBI taxonomy): Eukaryota > Viridiplantae > Streptophyta > Magnoliopsida > Brassicales > Brassicaceae > Brassica > Brassica napus. The sequence goes on from NC_063443.1 coordinate 5,713,527, forward strand.
TGGGAAACTAGAATCACCATATTTGAAAGTGGGATAACTTCTTCATCCCAACTCCTATGAGATTTATTCAACTTCCTGGTGATTCTCCACCACTTTATGTATCCAAATCAAGCTTCTTACAAAGTGATTCATCCTGGTTTGATTGGAACGACGAAGAAGCTGTCATATTCCCAAAATGGGAAACTAGAATCACCATATTTGAAAGTGGGATAACTTCTTCATCCCAACTCCTATGAGATTTATTCAACTTCCTGGTGATTCTCCACCACTTTATGTATCCAAATCAAGCTTCTTACAAAGTGATTCATCCTGGTTTGATTGGAACGACGAAGAAGCTGTCCTATTCCCAAAATGGGAAACTAGAATCACCATATTTGAAAGTGGGATAACTTCTTCATCCCAACTCCTATGAGATTTATTCAACTTCCTGGTGATTCTCCACCACTTTATGTATCCAAATCAAGCTTCTTACAAAGTGATTCATCCTGGTTTGATTGGAACGACGAAGAAGCTGTCCTATTCCCAAAATGGGAAACTAGAATCACCATATTTGAAAGTGGGATAACTTCTTCATCCCAACTCCTATGAGATTTATTCAGCATCCTGGTGATTCTCCACCACTTTATGTATCCAAATCAAGCTTCTTACAAAGTGATTCATCCTGGTTTGATTGGAACGACGAAGAAGCTGTCCTATTCCCAAAATGGGAAACTAGAATCACCATATTTGAAAGTGGGATAACTTCTTCATCCCAACTCCTATGAGATTTATTCAGCATCCTGGTGATTCTCCACCACTTTATGTATCCAAATCAAGCTTCTTACAAAGTGATTCATCCTGGTTTGATTGGAACGACGAAGAAGCTGTCCTATTCCCAAAATGGGAAACTAGAATCACCATATTTGAAAGTGGGATAACTTCTTCATCCCAACTCCTATGAGATTTATTCAACTTCCTGGTGATTCTCCACCACTTTATGTATCCAAATCAAGCTTCTTACAAAGTGATTCATCCTGGTTTGATTGGAACGACGAAGAAGCTGTCATATTCCCAAAATGGGAAACTAGAATCACCATATTTGAAAGTGGGATAACTTCTTCATCCCAACTCCTATGAGATTTATTCAGCATCCTGGTGATTCTCCACCACTTTATGTATCCAAATCAAGCTTCTTACAAAGTGATTCATCCTGGTTTGATTGGAACGACGAAGAAGCTGTCCTATTCCCAAAATGGGAAACTAGAATCACCATATTTGAAAGTGGGATAACTTCTTCATCCCAACTCCTATGAGATTTATTCAACTTCCTGGTGATTCTCCACCACTTTATGTATCCAAATCAAGCTTCTTACAAAGTGATTCATCCTGGTTTGATTGGAACGACGAAGAAGCTGTCATATTCCCAAAATGGGAAACTAGAATCACCAGATTTGAAAGTGGGATAACTTCTTCATCCCAACTCCTATGAGATTTATTCAACTTCCTAGTGATTCTCCACCACTTTATGTATCCAAATCAAGCTTCTTACAAAGTGATTCATCCTGGTTTGATTGGAACGACGAAGAAGCTGTCCTATTCCCAAAATGGGAAACTAGAATCACCATATTTGAAAGTGGGATAACTTCTTCATCCCAACTCCTATGAGATTTATTCAACTTCCTGGTGATTCTCCACCACTTTATGTATCCAAATCAAGCTTCTTACAAAGTGATTCATCCTGGTTTGATTGGAACGACGAAGAAGCTGTCATATTCCCAAAATGGGAAACTAGAATCACCAGATTTGAAAGTGGGATAACTTCTTCATCCCAACTCCTATGAGATTTATTCAACTTCCTAGTGATTCTCCACCACTTTATGTATCCAAATCAAGCTTCTTACAAAGTGATTCATCCTGGTTTGATTGGAACGACGAAGAAGCTGTCCTATTCCCAAAATGGGAAACTAGAATCACCATATTTGAAAGTGGGATAACTTCTTCATCCCAACTCCTATGAGATTTATTCAACTTCCTGGTGATTCTCCACCACTTTATGTATCCAAATCAAGCTTCTTACAAAGTGATTCATCCTGGTTTGATTGGAACGACGAAGAAGCTGTCCTATTCCCAAAATGGGAAACTAGAATCACCAGATTTGAAAGTGGGATAACTTCTTCATCCCAACTCCTATGAGATTTATTCAGCTTCCTGGTGATTCTCCACCACTTTATGTATCCAAATCAAGCTTCTTACAAAGTGATTCATCCTGGTTTGATTGGAACGACGAAGAAGCTGTCCTATTCCCAAAATGGGAAACTAGAATCACCATATTTGAAAGTGGGATAACTTCTTCATCCCAACTCCTATGAGATTTATTCAACTTCCTGGTGATTCTCCACCACTTTATGTATCCAAATCAAGCTTCTTACAAAGTGATTCATCCTGGTTTGATTGGAACGACGAAGAAGCTGTCCTATTCCCAAAATGGGAAACTAGAATCACCATATTTGAAAGTGGGATAACTTCTTCATCCCAACTCCTATGAGATTTATTCAACTTCCTGGTGATTCTCCACCACTTTATGTATCCAAATCAAGCTTCTTACAAAGTGATTCATCCTGGTTTGATTGGAACGACGAAGAAGCTGTCCTATTCCCAAAATGGGAAACTAGAATCACCAGATTTGAAAGTGGGATAACTTCTTCATCCCAACTCCTATGAGATTTATTCAACTTCCTGGTGATTCTCCACCACTTTATGTATCCAAATCAAGCTTCTTACAAAGTGATTCATCCTGGTTTGATTGGAACGACGAAGAAGCTGTCCTATTCCCAAAATGGGAAACTAGAATCACCATATTTGAAAGTGGGATAACTTCTTCATCCCAACTCCTATGAGATTTATTCAACTTCCTGGTGATTCTCCACCACTTTATGTATCCAAATCAAGCTTCTTACAAAGTGATTCATCCTGGTTTGATTGGAACGACGAAGAAGCTGTCCTATTCCCAAAATGGGAAACTAGAATCACCATATTTGAAAGTGGGATAACTTCTTCATCCCAACTCCTATGAGATTTATTCAGCATCCTGGTGATTCTCCACCACTTTATGTATCCAAATCAAGCTTCTTACAAAGTGATTCATCCTGGTTTGATTGGAACGACGAAGAAGCTGTCCTATTCCCAAAATGGGAAACTAGAATCACCATATTTGAAAGTGGGATAACTTCTTCATCCCAACTCCTATGAGATTTATTCAACTTCCTGGTGATTCTCCACCACTTTATGTATCCAAATCAAGCTTCTTACAAAGTGATTCATCCTGGTTTGATTGGAACGACGAAGAAGCTGTCATATTCCCAAAATGGGAAACTAGAATCACCAGATTTGAAAGTGGGATAACTTCTTCATCCCAACTCCTATGAGATTTATTCAGCATCCTGGTGATTCTCCACCACTTTATGTATCCAAATCAAGCTTCTTACAAAGTGATTCATCCTGGTTTGATTGGAACGACGAAGAAGCTGTCCTATTCCCAAAATGGGAAACTAGAATCACCATATTTGAAAGTGGGATAACTTCTTCATCCCAACTCCTATGAGATTTATTCAACTTCCTGGTGATTCTCCACCACTTTATGTATCCAAATCAAGCTTCTTACAAAGTGATTCATCCTGGTTTGATTGGAACGACGAAGAAGCTGTCATATTCCCAAAATGGGAAACTAGAATCACCAGATTTGAAAGTGGGATAACTTCTTCATCCCAACTCCTATGAGATTTATTCAACTTCCTAGTGATTCTCCACCACTTTATGTATCCAAATCAAGCTTCTTACAAAGTGATTCATCCTGGTTTGATTGGAACGACGAAGAAGCTGTCCTATTCCCAAAATGGGAAACTAGAATCACCATATTTGAAAGTGGGATAACTTCTTCATCCCAACTCCTATGAGATTTATTCAACTTCCTGGTGATTCTCCACCACTTTATGTATCCAAATCAAGCTTCTTACAAAGTGATTCATCCTGGTTTGATTGGAACGACGAAGAAGCTGTCATATTCCCAAAATGGGAAACTAGAATCACCAGATTTGAAAGTGGGATAACTTCTTCATCCCAACTCCTATGAGATTTATTCAACTTCCTAGTGATTCTCCACCACTTTATGTATCCAAATCAAGCTTCTTACAAAGTGATTCATCCTGGTTTGATTGGAACGACGAAGAAGCTGTCCTATTCCCAAAATGGGAAACTAGAATCACCATATTTGAAAGTGGGATAACTTCTTCATCCCAACTCCTATGAGATTTATTCAACTTCCTGGTGATTCTCCACCACTTTATGTATCCAAATCAAGCTTCTTACAAAGTGATTCATCCTGGTTTGATTGGAACGACGAAGAAGCTGTCCTATTCCCAAAATGGGAAACTAGAATCACCATATTTGAAAGTGGGATAACTTCTTCATCCCAACTCCTATGAGATTTATTCAGCATCCTGGTGATTCTCCACCACTTTATGTATCCAAATCAAGCTTCTTACAAAGTGATTCATCCTGGTTTGATTGGAACGACGAAGAAGCTGTCCTATTCCCAAAATGGGAAACTAGAATCACCATATTTGAAAGTGGGATAACTTCTTCATCCCAACTCCTATGAGATTTATTCAGCATCCTGGTGATTCTCCACCACTTTATGTATCCAAATCAAGCTTCTTACAAAGTGATTCATCCTGGTTTGATTGGAACGACGAAGAAGCTGTCCTATTCCCAAAATGGGAAACTAGAATCACCATATTTGAAAGTGGGATAACTTCTTCATCCCAACTCCTATGAGATTTATTCAACTTCCTGGTGATTCTCCACCACTTTATGTATCCAAATCAAGCTTCTTACAAAGTGATTCATCCTGGTTTGATTGGAACGACGAAGAAGCTGTCATATTCCCAAAATGGGAAACTAGAATCACCAGATTTGAAAGTGGGATAACTTCTTCATCCCAACTCCTATGAGATTTATTCAGCATCCTGGTGATTCTCCACCACTTTATGTATCCAAATCAAGCTTCTTACAAAGTGATTCATCCTGGTTTGATTGGAACGACGAAGAAGCTGTCCTATTCCCAAAATGGGAAACTAGAATCACCATATTTGAAAGTGGGATAACTTCTTCATCCCAACTCCTATGAGATTTATTCAACTTCCTGGTGATTCTCCACCACTTTATGTATCCAAATCAAGCTTCTTACAAAGTGATTCATCCTGGTTTGATTGGAACGACGAAGAAGCTGTCATATTCCCAAAATGGGAAACTAGAATCACCAGATTTGAAAGTGGGATAACTTCTTCATCCCAACTCCTATGAGATTTATTCAACTTCCTAGTGATTCTCCACCACTTTATGTATCCAAATCAAGCTTCTTACAAAGTGATTCATCCTGGTTTGATTGGAACGACGAAGAAGCTGTCCTATTCCCAAAATGGGAAACTAGAATCACCATATTTGAAAGTGGGATAACTTCTTCATCCCAACTCCTATGAGATTTATTCAACTTCCTGGTGATTCTCCACCACTTTATGTATCCAAATCAAGCTTCTTACAAAGTGATTCATCCTGGTTTGATTGGAACGACGAAGAAGCTGTCATATTCCCAAAATGGGAAACTAGAATCACCAGATTTGAAAGTGGGATAACTTCTTCATCCCAACTCCTATGAGATTTATTCAACTTCCTGGTGATTCTCCACCACTTTATGTATCCAAATCAAGCTTCTTACAAAGTGATTCATCCTGGTTTGATTGGAACGACGAAGAAGCTGTCCTATTCCCAAAATGGGAAACTAGAATCACCATATTTGAAAGTGGGATAACTTCTTCATCCCAACTCCTATGAGATTTATTCAACTTCCTGGTGATTCTCCACCACTTTATGTATCCAAATCAAGCTTCTTACAAAGTGATTCATCCTGGTTTGATTGGAACGACGAAGAAGCTGTCCTATTCCCAAAATGGGAAACTAGAATCACCAGATTTGAAAGTGGGATAACTTCTTCATCCCAACTCCTATGAGATTTATTCAACTTCCTGGTGATTCTCCACCACTTTATGTATCCAAATCAAGCTTCTTACAAAGTGATTCATCCTGGTTTGATTGGAACGACGAAGAAGCTGTCCTATTCCCAAAATGGGAAACTAGAATCACCATATTTGAAAGTGGGATAACTTCTTCATCCCAACTCCTATGAGATTTATTCAACTTCCTGGTGATTCTCCACCACTTTATGTATCCAAATCAAGCTTCTTACAAAGTGATTCATCCTGGTTTGATTGGAACGACGAAGAAGCTGTCCTATTCCCAAAATGGGAAACTAGAATCACCATATTTGAAAGTGGGATAACTTCTTCATCCCAACTCCTATGAGATTTATTCAGCATCCTGGTGATTCTCCACCACTTTATGTATCCAAATCAAGCTTCTTACAAAGTGATTCATCCTGGTTTGATTGGAACGACGAAGAAGCTGTCATATTCCCAAAATGGGAAACTAGAATCACCAGATTTGAAAGTGGGATAACTTCTTCATCCCAACTCCTATGAGATTTATTCAGCATCCTGGTGATTCTCCACCACTTTATGTATCCAAATCAAGCTTCTTACAAAGTGATTCATCCTGGTTTGATTGGAACGACGAAGAAGCTGTCCTATTCCCAAAATGGGAAACTAGAATCACCATATTTGAAAGTGGGATAACTTCTTCATCCCAACTCCTATGAGATTTATTCAACTTCCTGGTGATTCTCCACCACTTTATGTATCCAAATCAAGCTTCTTACAAAGTGATTCATCCTGGTTTGATTGGAACGACGAAGAAGCTGTCATATTCCCAAAATGGGAAACTAGAATCACCAGATTTGAAAGTGGGATAACTTCTTCATCCCAACTCCTATGAGATTTATTCAACTTCCTGGTGATTCTCCACCACTTTATGTATCCAAATCAAGCTTCTTACAAAGTGATTCATCCTGGTTTGATTGGAACGACGAAGAAGCTGTCCTATTCCCAAAATGGGAAACTAGAATCACCATATTTGAAAGTGGGATAACTTCTTCATCCCAACTCCTATGAGATTTATTCAACTTCCTGGTGATTCTCCACCACTTTATGTATCCAAATCAAGCTTCTTACAAAGTGATTCATCCTGGTTTGATTGGAACGACGAAGAAGCTGTCATATTCCCAAAATGGGAAACTAGAATCACCAGATTTGAAAGTGGGATAACTTCTTCATCCCAACTCCTATGAGATTTATTCAACTTCCTAGTGATTCTCCACCACTTTATGTATCCAAATCAAGCTTCTTACAAAGTGATTCATCCTGGTTTGATTGGAACGACGAAGAAGCTGTCCTATTCCCAAAATGGGAAACTAGAATCACCATATTTGAAAGTGGGATAACTTCTTCATCCCAACTCCTATGAGATTTATTCAACTTCCTGGTGATTCTCCACCACTTTATGTATCCAAATCAAGCTTCTTACAAAGTGATTCATCCTGGTTTGATTGGAACGACGAAGAAGCTGTCTATTCCCAAAATGGGAAACTAGAATCACCAGATTTGAAAGTGGGATAACTTCTTCATCCCAACTCCTATGAGATTTATTCAACTTCCTAGTGATTCTCCACCACTTTATGTATCCAAATCAAGCTTCTTACAAAGTGATTCATCCTGGTTTGATTGGAACGACGAAGAAGCTGTCCTATTCCCAAAATGGGAAACTAGAATCACCATATTTGAAAGTGGGATAACTTCTTCATCCCAACTCCTATGAGATTTATTCAACTTCCTGGTGATTCTCCACCACTTTATGTATCCAAATCAAGCTTCTTACAAAGTGATTCATCCTGGTTTGATTGGAACGACGAAGAAGCTGTCTATTCCCAAAATGGGAAACTAGAATCACCAGATTTGAAAGTGGGATAACTTCTTCATCCCAACTCCTATGAGATTTATTCAACTTCCTGGTGATTCTCCACCACTTTATGTATCCAAATCAAGCTTCTTACAAAGTGATTCATCCTGGTTTGATTGGAACGACGAAGAAGCTGTCCTATTCCCAAAATGGGAAACTAGAATCACCATATTTGAAAGTGGGATAACTTCTTCATCCCAACTCCTATGAGATTTATTCAGCATCCTGGTGATTCTCCACCACTTTATGTATCCAAATCAAGCTTCTTACAAAGTGATTCATCCTGGTTTGATTGGAACGACGAAGAAGCTGTCCTATTCCCAAAATGGGAAACTAGAATCACCATATTTGAAAGTGGGATAACTTCTTCATCCCAACTCCTATGAGATTTATTCAACTTCCTGGTGATTCTCCACCACTTTATGTATCCAAATCAAGCTTCTTACAAAGTGATTCATCCTGGTTTGATTGGAACGACGAAGAAGCTGTCTATTCCCAAAATGGGAAACTAGAATCACCATATTTGAAAGTGGGATAACTTCTTCATCCCAACTCCTATGAGATTTATTCAGCATCCTGGTGATTCTCCACCACTTTATGTATCCAAATCAAGCTTCTTACAAAGTGATTCATCCTGGTTTGATTGGAACGACGAAGAAGCTGTCATATTCCCAAAATGGGAAACTAGAATCACCATATTTGAAAGTGGGATAACTTCTTCATCCCAACTCCTATGAGATTTATTCAACTTCCTGGTGATTCTCCACCACTTTATGTATCCAAATCAAGCTTCTTACAAAGTGATTCATCCTGGTTTGATTGGAACGACGAAGAAGCTGTCTATTCCCAAAATGGGAAACTAGAATCACCATATTTGAAAGTGGGATAACTTCTTCATCCCAACTCCTATGAGATTTATTCAGCATCCTGGTGATTCTCCACCACTTTATGTATCCAAATCAAGCTTCTTACAAAGTGACTCATCCTGGTTTGATTGGAACGACGAAGAAGCTGTCCTATTCCCAAAATGGGAAACTAGAATCACCATATTTGAAAGTGGGATAACTTCTTCATCCCAACTCCTATGAGATTTATTCAACTTCCTGGTGATTCTCCACCACTTTATGTATCCAAATCAAGCTTCTTACAAAGTGATTCATCCTGGTTTGATTGGAACGACGAAGAAGCTGTCATATTCCCAAAATGGGAAACTAGAATCACCAGATTTGAAAGTGGGATAACTTCTTCATCCCAACTCCTATGAGATTTATTCAACTTCCTAGTGATTCTCCACCACTTTATGTATCCAAATCAAGCTTCTTACAAAGTGATTCATCCTGGTTTGATTGGAACGACGAAGAAGCTGTCCTATTCCCAAAATGGGAAACTAGAATCACCATATTTGAAAGTGGGATAACTTCTTCATCCCAACTCCTATGAGATTTATTCAACTTCCTGGTGATTCTCCACCACTTTATGTATCCAAATCAAGCTTCTTACAAAGTGATTCATCCTGGTTTGATTGGAACGACGAAGAAGCTGTCATATTCCCAAAATGGGAAACTAGAATCACCAGATTTGAAAGTGGGATAACTTCTTCATCCCAACTCCTATGAGATTTATTCAACTTCCTAGTGATTCTCCACCACTTTATGTATCCAAATCAAGCTTCTTACAAAGTGATTCATCCTGGTTTGATTGGAACGACGAAGAAGCTGTCCTATTCCCAAAATGGGAAACTAGAATCACCATATTTGAAAGTGGGATAACTTCTTCATCCCAACTCCTATGAGATTTATTCAACTTCCTGGTGATTCTCCACCACTTTATGTATCCAAATCAAGCTTCTTACAAAGTGATTCATCCTGGTTTGATTGGAACGACGAAGAAGCTGTCCTATTCCCAAAATGGGAAACTAGAATCACCATATTTGAAAGTGGGATAACTTCTTCATCCCAACTCCTATGAGATTTATTCAGCATCCTGGTGATTCTCCACCACTTTATGTATCCAAATCAAGCTTCTTACAAAGTGATTCATCCTGGTTTGATTGGAACGACGAAGAAGCTGTCATATTCCCAAAATGGGAAACTAGAATCACCAGATTTGAAAGTGGGATAACTTCTTCATCCCAACTCCTATGAGATTTATTCAGCATCCTGGTGATTCTCCACCACTTTATGTATCCAAATCAAGCTTCTTACAAAGTGATTCATCCTGGTTTGATTGGAACGACGAAGAAGCTGTCCTATTCCCAAAATGGGAAACTAGAATCACCATATTTGAAAGTGGGATAACTTCTTCATCCCAACTCCTATGAGATTTATTCAACTTCCTGGTGATTCTCCACCACTTTATGTATCCAAATCAAGCTTCTTACAAAGTGATTCATCCTGGTTTGATTGGAACGACGAAGAAGCTGTCATATTCCCAAAATGGGAAACTAGAATCACCAGATTTGAAAGTGGGATAACTTCTTCATCCCAACTCCTATGAGATTTATTCAACTTCCTGGTGATTCTCCACCACTTTATGTATCCAAATCAAGCTTCTTACAAAGTGATTCATCCTGGTTTGATTGGAACGACGAAGAAGCTGTCCTATTCCCAAAATGGGAAACTAGAATCACCATATTTGAAAGTGGGATAACTTCTTCATCCCAACTCCTATGAGATTTATTCAACTTCCTGGTGATTCTCCACCACTTTATGTATCCAAATCAAGCTTCTTACAAAGTGATTCATCCTGGTTTGATTGGAACGACGAAGAAGCTGTCATATTCCCAAAATGGGAAACTAGAATCACCAGATTTGAAAGTGGGATAACTTCTTCATCCCAACTCCTATGAGATTTATTCAACTTCCTAGTGATTCTCCACCACTTTATGTATCCAAATCAAGCTTCTTACAAAGTGATTCATCCTGGTTTGATTGGAACGACGAAGAAGCTGTCCTATTCCCAAAATGGGAAACTAGAATCACCATATTTGAAAGTGGGATAACTTCTTCATCCCAACTCCTATGAGATTTATTCAACTTCCTGGTGATTCTCCACCACTTTATGTATCCAAATCAAGCTTCTTACAAAGTGATTCATCCTGGTTTGATTGGAACGACGAAGAAGCTGTCCTATTCCCAAAATGGGAAACTAGAATCACCAGATTTGAAAGTGGGATAACTTCTTCATCCCAACTCCTATGAGATTTATTCAACTTCCTGGTGATTCTCCACCACTTTATGTATCCAAATCAAGCTTCTTACAAAGTGATTCATCCTGGTTTGATTGGAACGACGAAGAAGCTGTCCTATTCCCAAAATGGGAAACTAGAATCACCATATTTGAAAGTGGGATAACTTCTTCATCCCAACTCCTATGAGATTTATTCAACTTCCTGGTGATTCTCCACCACTTTATGTATCCAAATCAAGCTTCTTACAAAGTGATTCATCCTGGTTTGATTGGAACGACGAAGAAGCTGTCATATTCCCAAAATGGGAAACTAGAATCACCAGATTTGAAAGTGGGATAACTTCTTCATCCCAACTCCTATGAGATTTATTCAACTTCCTAGTGATTCTCCACCACTTTATGTATCCAAATCAAGCTTCTTACAAAGTGATTCATCCTGGTTTGATTGGAACGACGAAGAAGCTGTCCTATTCCCAAAATGGGAAACTAGAATCACCATATTTGAAAGTGGGATAACTTCTTCATCCCAACTCCTATGAGATTTATTCAGCATCCTGGTGATTCTCCACCACTTTATGTATCCAAATCAAGCTTCTTACAAAGTGATTCATCCTGGTTTGATTGGAACGACGAAGAAGCTGTCCTATTCCCAAAATGGGAAACTAGAATCACCATATTTGAAAGTGGGATAACTTCTTCATCCCAACTCCTATGAGATTTATTCAGCATCCTGGTGATTCTCCACCACTTTATGTATCCAAATCAAGCTTCTTACAAAGTGATTCATCCTGGTTTGATTGGAACGACGAAGAAGCTGTCATATTCCCAAAATGGGAAACTAGAATCACCATATTTGAAAGTGGGATAACTTCTTCATCCCAACTCCTATGAGATTTATTCAGCATCCTGGTGATTCTCCACCACTTTATGTATCCAAATCAAGCTTCTTACAAAGTGATTCATCCTGGTTTGATTGGAACGACGAAGAAGCTGTCATATTCCCAAAATGGGAAACTAGAATCACCAGATTTGAAAGTGGGATAACTTCTTCATCCCAACTCCTATGAGATTTATTCAACTTCCTAGTGATTCTCCACCACTTTATGTATCCAAATCAAGCTTCTTACAAAGTGATTCATCCTGGTTTGATTGGAACGACGAAGAAGCTGTCCTATTCCCAAAATGGGAAACTAGAATCACCATATTTGAAAGTGGGATAACTTCTTCATCCCAACTCCTATGAGATTTATTCAACATCCTGGTGATTCTCCACCACTTTATGTATCCAAATCAAGCTTCTTACAAAGTGATTCATCCTGGTTTGATTGGAACGACGAAGAAGCTGTCCTATTCCCAAAATGGGAAACTAGAATCACCATATTTGAAAGTGGGATAACTTCTTCATCCCAACTCCTATGAGATTTATTCAACTTCCTGGTGATTCTCCACCACTTTATGTATCCAAATCAAGCTTCTTACAAAGTGATTCATCCTGGTTTGATTGGAACGACGAAGAAGCTGTCATATTCCCAAAATGGGAAACTAGAATCACCAGATTTGAAAGTGGGATAACTTCTTCATCCCAACTCCTATGAGATTTATTCAACTTCCTAGTGATTCTCCACCACTTTATGTATCCAAATCAAGCTTCTTACAAAGTGATTCATCCTGGTTTGATTGGAACGACGAAGAAGCTGTCCTATTCCCAAAATGGGAAACTAGAATCACCATATTTGAAAGTGGGATAACTTCTTCATCCCAACTCCTATGAGATTTATTCAGCTTCCTGGTGATTCTCCACCACTTTATGTATCCAAATCAAGCTTCTTACAAAGTGATTCATCCTGGTTTGATTGGAACGACGAAGAAGCTGTCCTATTCCCAAAATGGGAAACTAGAATCACCATATTTGAAAGTGGGATAACTTCTTCATCCCAACTCCTATGAGATTTATTCAACTTCCTGGTGATTCTCCACCACTTTATGTATCCAAATCAAGCTTCTTACAAAGTGATTCATCCTGGTTTGATTGGAACGACGAAGAAGCTGTCATATTCCCAAAATGGGAAACTAGAATCACCAGATTTGAAAGTGGGATAACTTCTTCATCCCAACTCCTATGAGATTTATTCAGCATCCTGGTGATTCTCCACCACTTTATGTATCCAAATCAAGCTTCTTACAAAGTGATTCATCCTGGTTTGATTGGAACGACGAAGAAGCTGTCCTATTCCCAAAATGGGAAACTAGAATCACCATATTTGAAAGTGGGATAACTTCTTCATCCCAACTCCTATGAGATTTATTCAACTTCCTGGTGATTCTCCACCACTTTATGTATCCAAATCAAGCTTCTTACAAAGTGATTCATCCTGGTTTGATTGGAACGACGAAGAAGCTGTCATATTCCCAAAATGGGAAACTAGAATCACCAGATTTGAAAGTGGGATAACTTCTTCATCCCAACTCCTATGAGATTTATTCAACTTCCTGGTGATTCTCCACCACTTTATGTATCCAAATCAAGCTTCTTACAAAGTGATTCATCCTGGTTTGATTGGAACGACGAAGAAGCTGTCCTATTCCCAAAATGGGAAACTAGAATCACCATATTTGAAAGTGGGATAACTTCTTCATCCCAACTCCTATGAGATTTATTCAACTTCCTGGTGATTCTCCACCACTTTATGTATCCAAATCAAGCTTCTTACAAAGTGATTCATCCTGGTTTGATTGGAACGACGAAGAAGCTGTCATATTCCCAAAATGGGAAACTAGAATCACCAGATTTGAAAGTGGGATAACTTCTTCATCCCAACTCCTATGAGATTTATTCAACTTCCTGGTGATTCTCCACCACTTTATGTATCCAAATCAAGCTTCTTACAAAGTGATTCATCCTGGTTTGATTGGAACGACGAAGAAGCTGTCCTATTCCCAAAATGGGAAACTAGAATCACCATATTTGAAAGTGGGATAACTTCTTCATCCCAACTCCTATGAGATTTATTCAACTTCCTGGTGATTCTCCACCACTTTATGTATCCAAATCAAGCTTCTTACAAAGTGATTCATCCTGGTTTGATTGGAACGACGAAGAAGCTGTCCTATTCCCAAAATGGGAAACTAGAATCACCAGATTTGAAAGTGGGATAACTTCTTCATCCCAACTCCTATGAGATTTATTCAACTTCCTAGTGATTCTCCACCACTTTATGTATCCAAATCAAGCTTCTTACAAAGTGATTCATCCTGGTTTGATTGGAACGACGAAGAAGCTGTCCTATTCCCAAAATGGGAAACTAGAATCACCATATTTGAAAGTGGGATAACTTCTTCATCCCAACTCCTATGAGATTTATTCAACTTCCTGGTGATTCTCCACCACTTTATGTATCCAAATCAAGCTTCTTACAAAGTGATTCATCCTGGTTTGATTGGAACGACGAAGAAGCTGTCATATTCCCAAAATGGGAAACTAGAATCACCAGATTTGAAAGTGGGATAACTTCTTCATCCCAACTCCTATGAGATTTATTCAACTTCCTAGTGATTCTCCACCACTTTATGTATCCAAATCAAGCTTCTTACAAAGTGATTCATCCTGGTTTGATTGGAACGACGAAGAAGCTGTCCTATTCCCAAAATGGGAAACTAGAATCACCATATTTGAAAGTGGGATAACTTCTTCATCCCAACTCCTATGAGATTTATTCAGCATCCTGGTGATTCTCCACCACTTTATGTATCCAAATCAAGCTTCTTACAAAGTGATTCATCCTGGTTTGATTGGAACGACGAAGAAGCTGTCTATTCCCAAAATGGGAAACTAGAATCACCATATTTGAAAGTGGGATAACTTCTTCATCCCAACTCCTATGAGATTTATTCAGCATCCTGGTGATTCTCCACCACTTTATGTATCCAAATCAAGCTTCTTACAAAGTGATTCATCCTGGTTTGATTGGAACGACGAAGAAGCTGTCATATTCCCAAAATGGGAAACTAGAATCACCATGATTTGAAAGTGGGATAACTTCTTCATCCCAACTCCTATGAGATTTATTCAGCATCCTGGTGATTCTCCACCACTTTATGTATCCAAATCAAGCTTCTTACAAAGTGATTCATCCTGGTTTGATTGGAACGACGAAGAAGCTGTCATATTCCCAAAATGGGAAACTAGAATCACCAGATTTGAAAGTGGGATAACTTCTTCATCCCAACTCCTATGAGATTTATTCAACTTCCTAGTGATTCTCCACCACTTTATGTATCCAAATCAAGCTTCTTACAAAGTGATTCATCCTGGTTTGATTGGAACGACGAAGAAGCTGTCCTATTCCCAAAATGGGAAACTAGAATCACCATATTTGAAAGTGGGATAACTTCTTCATCCCAACTCCTATGAGATTTATTCAGCATCCTGGTGATTCTCCACCACTTTATGTATCCAAATCAAGCTTCTTACAAAGTGATTCATCCTGGTTTGATTGGAACGACGAAGAAGCTGTCGTATTCCCAAAATGGGAAACTAGAATCACCATATTTGAAAGTGGGATAACTTCTTCATCCCAACTCCTATGAGATTTATTCAACTTCCTGGTGATTCTCCACCACTTTATGTATCCAAATCAAGCTTCTTACAAAGTGATTCATCCTGGTTTGATTGGAACGACGAAGAAGCTGTCATATTCCCAAAATGGGAAACTAGAATCACCAGATTTGAAAGTGGGATAACTTCTTCATCCCAACTCCTATGAGATTTATTCAACTTCCTAGTGATTCTCCACCACTTTATGTATCCAAATCAAGCTTCTTACAAAGTGATTCATCCTGGTTTGATTGGAACGACGAAGAAGCTGTCCTATTCCCAAAATGGGAAACTAGAATCACCATATTTGAAAGTGGGATAACTTCTTCATCCCAACTCCTATGAGATTTATTCAGCATCCTGGTGATTCTCCACCACTTTATGTATCCAAATCAAGCTTCTTACAAAGTGATTCATCCTGGTTTGATTGGAACGACGAAGAAGCTGTCGTATTCCCAAAATGGAAAACTAGAATCACCATATTTGAAAGTGGGATAACTTCTTCATCCCAACTCCTATGAGATTTATTCAACTTCCTGGTGATTCTCCACCACTTTATGTATCCAAATCAAGCTTCTTACAAAGTGATTCATCCTGGTTTGATTGGAACGACGAAGAAGCTGTCATATTCCCAAAATGGGAAACTAGAATCACCAGATTTGAAAGTGGGATAACTTCTTCATCCCAACTCCTATGAGATTTATTCAACTTCCTAGTGATTCTCCACCACTTTATGTATCCAAATCAAGCTTCTTACAAAGTGATTCATCCTGGTTTGATTGGAACGACGAAGAAGCTGTCCTATTCCCAAAATGGGAAACTAGAATCACCATATTTGAAAGTGGGATAACTTCTTCATCCCAACTCCTATGAGATTTATTCAGCATCCTGGTGATTCTCCACCACTTTATGTATCCAAATCAAGCTTCTTACAAAGTGATTCATCCTGGTTTGATTGGAACGACGAAGAAGCTGTCCTATTCCCAAACTGCGAAACTGGAATCACATGATTTGAAAGTGGGATAACTTCTTCATCCCAACTCCTATGAGATTTATTCAGCATCCTGGTGATTCTCCACCACTTTATGTATCCAAATCAAGCTTCTTACAAAGTGATTCATCCTGGGTTGATTGGAACGACGAAGAAGATGTCATATTCCCAAAATGGGAAACTAGAATCACCAGATTTGAAAGTGGGATAACTTCTTCATCCCAACTCCTATGAGATTTATTCAACTTCCTAGTGATTATCCACCACTTTATGTATCCAAATCAAGCTTCTCACAAAATGATTCATCCTGGTTTGATTGGAACGACGAAGAAGCAGTCATATTCCCAAAATGGGAAACTAGAATCACCATATTTGAAAGTGGGATAACTTCTTCATCCCAACTCCTATGAGATTTATTCAGCATCCTGGTGATTCTCCACCACTTTATGTATCCAAATCAAGCTTCTTACAAAGTGATTCATCCTGGTTTGATTGGAACGACGAAGAAGCTGTCCTATTCCCAAAATGGGAAACTGGAATCACATGATTTGAAAGTGGGATAACTTCTTCATCCCAACTCCTATGAGATTTATTCACTTCCTGGTGATTCTCCACCACTTTATGTATCCAAATCAAGCTTCTTACAAAGTGATTCATCCTGGTTTGATTGGAACGACGAAGAAGCTGTCATATTCCCAAAATGGGAAACTAGAATCACCAGATTTGAAAGTGGGATAACTTCTTCATCCCAACTCCTATGAGATTTATTCAACTTCCTAGTGATTCTCCACCACTTTATGTATCCAAATCAAGCTTCTTACAAAGTGATTCATCCTGGTTTGATTGGAACGACGAAGAAGCTGTCCTATTCCCAAAATGGGAAACTAGAATCACCATATTTGAAAGTGGGATAACTTCTTCATCCCAACTCCTATGAGATTTATTCAGCATCCTGGTGATTCTCCACCACTTTATGTATCCAAATCAAGCTTCTTACAAAGTGATTCATCCTGGTTTGATTGGAACGACGAAGAAGCTGTCGTATTCCCAAAATGGAAAACTAGAATCACCATATTTGAAAGTGGGATAACTTCTTCATCCCAACTCCTATGAGATTTATTCAACTTCCTGGTGATTCTCCACCACTTTATGTATCCAAATCAAGCTTCTTAAAAAGTGATTCATCCTGGTTTGATTGGAACGACGAAGAAGCTGTCATATTCCCAAAATGGGAAACTAGAATCACAAGATTTGAAAGTGGGATAACTTCTTCATCCCAACTCCTATGAGATTTATTCAACTTCCTAGTGATTCTCCACCACTTTATGTATCCAAATCAAGCTTCTTACAAAGTGATTCATCCTGGTTTGATTGGAACGACGAAGAAGCTGTCCTATTCCAAAAATGGGAAACTAGAATCACCATATTTGAAAGTGGGATAACTTCTTCATCCCAACTCCTATGAGATTTATTCAGCATCCTAGTGATTCTCCACCACTTTATGTATCCAAATCAAGCTTCTTACAAAGTGATTCATCCTGGTTTGATTGGAACGACGAAGAAGATGTCCTATTCCCAAACTGCGAAACTGGAATCACATGATTTGAAAGTGGGATAACTTCTTCATCCCAACTCCTATGAGATTTATTCAGCATCCTGGTGATTCTCCACCACTTTATGTATCCAAATCAAGCTTCTTACAAAGTGATTCATCCTGGGTTGATTGGAACGACGAAGAAGATGTCATATTCCCAAAATGGGAAACTAGAATCACCAGATTTGAAAGTGGGATAACTTCTTCATCCCAACTCCTATGAGATTTATTCAACTTCCTAGTGATTATCCACCACTTTATGTATCCAAATCAAGCTTCTCACAAAATGATTCATCCTGGTTGCGTCGAGCGATGTGGAACGTTGACCTCTACGGATGGTGTGCCCCAAATGAGCAGGATTGTCTGAGAACAGCAAGTCTTTCTCCTTGTTGCTTCTGGTACCGCTGGGCATGCACCTGAAATGACAAGAAAAAAGATTATTAGAAAGGGGGTAAAAAAAAAAGAATAAGAATCAATAAAACTAGATCTAATGGCGATCAAAGCTCCCCGGCAACGGCACCAAATTTGATACCACTCAAATTACCCTAAGGAGTGTTACTCTCATCAAAATAGGTTCAGATGTAGTACTTAGGGATCGAATCCACAAGGAGCTAGGGAACAATTAAATCTAGTGTTTATTAATTCTAAAGGTTGTAAATGTCTAAATGAAATAGCAATTGTAACAAGCGAGTAATAATAAATGTAACTTTGTTGGAAATGATATTAGATGCAGGGCCACTATTCAGGTGTTGGAGATTATAATACCTATAGATGCCTAACTGTTGCATGCATGATATATTAGAGCTCATTCGCTTAACTCAGTGATCAGCTGTCGCATGTACCACTGGTTAACAGACTAGATCTCGTGTCTCAACAGTTAGTATGCAGACAACGAGAGAGTGTCGATCGATGGTCTAGTAAGACGTCGACCGATACACCTTTGCCAACGTCGATCGATTGTCAGTTGAGGACATCGATCGACGGGTTCTAGCCAGGCCTATGCGCGAGAATGAAATGCCCTACTAAGATGCTAAATTGGCGGTTAGCCCTCTCTAGCAATCCTAATATGATAGATAGATGTCAGGATGGGATAACAAGGGTGCTTGAGTATGCAATCCTATGATCAAGTTCTAGTTAGCAAGGCTAAAAGAAGCAATGAATACAAATCTATCATGAATATCACAACAAGGAAGATCTATAGTTTGGGGCTAATCCCACAAACCTATCTGAACCCTGGATCTAACAGTTGAACTACTCAGACATAGCAAAGCAATTCATCACAATAAAAGAATAGGAACTCATAGTATAGATGAAAAGAAATAGAAACAAGGAGTTCCAATCACAAGTGATCTTCTCTCCCAAATGAAACTTGTAACAAAACTAGGTCTAGAAAAAGCTCTGTTCTTTTTTTCTGCCGTCAAAACACTTAGGCAGTGTTAGGGTCAAAAACGGTTACGACAGAATTACCACCCGAAAATCCTTGGAGATCGTATTTCCGAAAGAGATAGTAAAAGGAGAGATGTAATTTTCGTAAAAATAACCAATACAAAGTTTTTAAGATGAAGTATCCTTTGGGATTCAAACCGAACAAACCAAGCTCGGTCACCGCGCATACACGCCGTCCGATCGCTATGCAGCAACCAAACCTGAGCCAAGCTCGGTCGCTACGTAGCGACCGAGCGCTCGTCCCGCTCGGTCGCTACGTAGCCACCGAGCAATCGTCCCGCTCGGTCGCTACTTAGCGACCGAGCTCGAGCCAAAGCTCGGTCGCTACGTAGCGACCGAGCGATCGTCCCGCTCGGTCGCTACTTAGCGACCGAGCTCGAGCCAAAGCTCGGTCGCTACGTAGCGACCGAGCGATCGTCCCGCTCGGTCGCTACTTAGTGACCGAGCTCGGCCAAGCTCGGTCGCTACGTAGCGACCGAGCTCGAGCCAAAGCTCGGTCGCTACGTAACGACCGAGCACTCGTCTCGCTCGGTCGCTACGTAGCGACCGGGCTCGAGCCAAAGTTCGGTCGCTGTGTAGCGATTGAACCTTTCCAAACATCAATACGACACCAGTCCTTGCATTCTCGTCAAACCTTCGAATGCTATCTCCCGAAGACCGTAGCAAGCTCAGTCCATGTTTCCCGCTATTCTAATTCATCGATCAAACTTCGCGGATTAGAAACCGCGGAAAACTCGTAGTAAACGTGTCGAGTCGGAAGACGGCCCAAAGGGACCTAAAACACGACTCGAGGCCCATCCTACGATTTTTCCTAACCAAAAGCCCGTGAACCACAGCATGGTTCACGCTTGGCCCACGAGGAAGGATAAATGTCAAGTTTCCGCGGATAAATACGGAAGTTTTGAAGATAATTGTGAAGATCGGGAAAAATGGAATATCTCCATTTTTATGCTATGACGGCTTAAGGGCAGAAGAGTAAAAGCGTAAACCGACCTTGGAGCTAGTATATAAGGAGTCCTAGGCGAGGAGCAGAGGGAGAACTTTTTCAGAGCAAACTTAGCACTTAGAGCAATTTAGGCAATTTTCCGTTTTTGTTATTTCGAGCTGCGACTCAATTAGGTTTAGCCGTCTTAGGGTTGCTAGAACTAGGAATCTCGCCGACAGCTCTCGAGCCCAGGCTTATACCTTGTTGTAAACGCTCATACGCAGATTCGGAATAAGATCTACTTTGCTCTCTTTTCTCGATTTCTTATTTTTATCGTTGTTATTCTCGTGTTCTGATTGCTTGACGTGTGGTAATTAACAGATATCCGGGTCCTCTGGGAAATTAGGGTTTTCCTAGTTTCCTTATTTAAACGGAAATCGACAGTGTGAATTTTGGTTCCCCCAGTTTGGCGCTAGAAGGAGGGTGGGTACGGATCAATCTAACCCGCAAAAGCCACACACAGTCAGACATGTCAACCAACGACGCGGATAACATGCAAACTCCTCTTAACGGAGGCAGCGGCACCGATCTCCACACTCCAGTAGCGGACGTATCCGCGGCCAACGCGCAAGCCAACGCCGCGACGCTCGAGGAGTTCAAAAAGATGTTCGCCACCTATGAGAAAAGGTCGGAAGAACAGGATAAGCTCGTGAATACCTTGACCAAACAGGTTGAAACCTTAACGGCAAGGACCCAAGCTATCCGTCCCCGCGGAACCACCAAAATCCGCGGGAAGAGGCTCGACTTCGCCACCCCACTCGATAGAGCAGGAGTCGCGCGGGAACGACCTTCCGGTCAAAACCCTAGCGAGAAATCTCCCATCGAAAAGGGGAACCCTGAAAGTCTTCCGCCCCCTGCAAAGGACTCGGAGGATAACGAAGCCGAACACATTGACCTGGATCCTAGCGATGTCTCCAACGACACCGACGAGGATGTCGACAGACATCCAAGAAGGACCAGAAGCCGATCCGCTCGGGAAGGCTCCCCGTTCGAAAAACCAATGACGGAAGAAGAAGAGTCGCCTATTGGAACGAACAAGAGGAGCTGGCCGAAAGACAAACCGAGCTCACTCGCAGTAAACGCCGACAGGCTCGGAAATCTACTGACGAGACATCGGATATCCGCGATCTTCGCGACTACATCACCAAGACTGCGGCAGAAGTGAGAGCCGTAAAGTCTCAAATCCATCATGCTACTAGTGCTGCCCCCGAGATCGATCGACTGCTGGAAGGAGCTCGAAAGACCCCCTTTACCAGTCGCATTTCGGACATGAGGGTGTCCGATCCGGGAAAGATCAAAGTACCGAAGTACGATGGTACGGCCGATCCAAAAGCGCACCTTCAGGCTTTCCACATCGCGATGGGAAGAGCAAGACTGAAGGACGGCGAAAAAGATGCCGGCTATTGCCGCCTGTTCGTCGAAAATCTTGAAGGAGCAGCGCTCGAATGGTTCGCACGCCTTCGTCGCAACACCATCGGGAGTTTTCGACAGCTCGCATCGGAATTTCTCAAACAGTACTCTGTATTCATAGACAGAGAAACCTCCGATGTTGACCTCTGGAGTCTCTCCCAGAGGGAAGACGAACCCCTCCGCGAGTTTATCAGTCGGTTCAAGCTGATAATGTCCAGGGTCAGCGGGATAAGCGACAAAGTGGCCATCGACGCGCTGAGAAAGACGCTCTGGTACAAGTCGAAATTCAGAAAATGGATAACTCTCGACAAACCGCGAACGATCCAGGACGCCCTCCACAAAGCAACGGACTACATCATAGTCGAGGAAGAAACTAAAGTCTTATCGCAAAAACATAAGCCGGCAAGACCATCCTCGAAAGACGCAGATCCGAAGGGGAAAAAGAAGAACTCTCGTAACGACAAGTACGTCCATCACGAGGGGGAAGATCTCCAAGGGGCGCATAACTATGCGATCAATTCGGATCAAGGCCGGACCACGGGCAACACATGGACTCGCAATCAAGGGTATGACGAAAACACCTTCTGCGAGTTCCACCAATCCCGAGGACACTCCACGACCAACTGCAAAGTCTTGGGAGCAAGACTGGCCGCGAAGCTACTCGCTGGAGAGCTTTCGGAAGTAACTAGCGTCAAGGATCTCATCCTCGATTCTGATCGGCCTCCAAAGACGGATAGAAATCCGCCCGCTGAAAAATCCCCTCAACGAAACCAACCTGGGGATAAACGCGGTAGGAGGCCGGATGACAAAGGGAACGATAACAATCGTCGCAGAGTCAATATGATCATCGGAGGATCACAATACTGCGGCGATACCGTGTCGGCCATCAAGGCTTACCAACGGAAGGCAGAGTCAAGTGCAAATTGGCCTACATGGTCTCCTCCTCGAGACGGCCAAAGTTGCTCGATCACCTTCACAGAGGAAGAAGCCGGCGGTATCGACCAACCTCACTGCGACCCGCTCGTCATAGATCTCGTCATACGAGATTTAGAAGTCGGAAGGGTACTCGTCGACACGGGAAGCACGGTCAACGTAATCTTCCGCGACACTCTCAAGCGGATGAGTATCGAACTCGGAGAAGTAATTCCGACGCCAAAACCGCTCATGGGTTTTTCCGGCGAAGTGTCGATGACTCTCGGATCAATCCAATTGCCAGTCATGGCCAAGGAGATCACGAAAATCGTCGAGTTCGCGGTAGTCGATCATCCCGCTATCTACAACGTGATCTTGGGAACCCCATGGCTCAACGCCATGCAGGCAGTTCCGTCAACCTACCACCTTGGTCTCAAGTTCCCAACGCCGAGCGGAGTCGCGGCCATCTGGGGATGCCAAAAACAGTCGCGACTATGCTTCCTCGCGGAGCATAAGTTAAGGCAAATCACGGCTTCTGCAACTGCAAACTGCAAACGGCAAACGCGCGAAGATAGATCGATCTTCAGCCAAAAGCGCCCCGGGAGAAGACGAAGTAAAATTGTCTATCGACGCAAACGCATCGGACGTCGAAGCTCGACATAAATCCGAAGCCCACGCGACAACTCAACCGGAACATCCGGAAAATAGCGTCGACCCAGCCACGATCGACACGGTCAAGGCGGACATCGCGACATCTACCGCCGAGTAAGAACACTCGCGGCATGAAACAGAACTACGAGATGGCTTGATCCTCGAAAGGGGTACGTAGGCAGCTCGTCAAAAGACGAGTTCAGCTATCCCCCTCTCTAAAAAGGGGGGGGGGGGGGTGGGTGCGTATACTCGTATACTCCCACTTAGAAAAATCTTCATTATTGTAATCGAGTTTTTAGAAACTTCAAAAACTTTTACTACAATATACGTTGTCCTTTTTATCGAAAACGTTTACGCTTCAGTAAAACACAAAAGAAACTTTCAGGACACGCCTGAAAACGTTAAGACTCTTGTCTGCGGCCCCTTCCGGCCCAAAAATCGTAAAGATTATCATCTTTCAAACACGCAAAAATACACGTATAATCCTCGAAATAACTGCGAGACGTCGCAAAAGTTAAAATTCGATGCTAACAAATTGTCCGAACGCGACCACCAAAAACCTTACACCCCATTCGTCGATTGGCCCCGACGAAGACGCCAGCCGTCTTAAACAAACGCAATTTGATCACTCTTTTGATCTTTAAAAACGTCCAGCACAAGGACAAAAGCGCGCTACAACAAAAATCCGAAATTTTGGTTTAGCACTTCCAGTTGATTCTGAGAAGATGCTCGATTCGTACCATACAAGTCATATAAGCCGAGAACATATCGCGGACTTTAAATCGGTGCGAGTCAGGAAGAAATCGCAACAGGAAAAACGATAGCCGGCTAGTCACCGCACAAACCTTAACCGAAAGTAAACCTAGGTCTTGCCCTAAACCCAACGCTCTGGTCTCAAACATCTCAAGGCATGATATCTAAAAGATACGAGATCCTAAACCATGTCTCTCCGTTCGTATCTCAATGTTCTCGAAAATCGTAAAGATAAGTAAATTTTTACGAAAATCACGAACGAACCAACAGATTGAACGTCTAATCAGAACTAAATACGAGACGACAACTCATATTTACTTCAACCCTACTCAGGAAAACTCGAAACAAAACATTCATCATATAAATAAACCGCGTAAAGCGGCAAGGGATTCAAAGCCACCAACGGCCAGTCCCGGTAAATACAAATACGGCCATCTAGGCCTAAACAAAATCCAAATTCAAAGGGCCACACTCGGCCGAAAACAGATAAAAGGATAACTGATCCATCCCTCATAATCCAAAGTCAAAGTCCCCGGACAACGAAGCACCGAACGCATCCGCGGGACGATCCACTTCCTCGCCACCATCGGGAAACCCGGTCGGAACCTCCTCGGTATCAGGGGAAACCGGGATGGAATCCCAGAACCCTTGAATCCGCTCGTCGATCGGAGGGATAAGCGCCTCAGCATGGGCACGTTCATTCATCCCACTCTTCATCAAGCTCATTTCCTCTTCAAACACATAGTCATCGGCTCGCGTCCTCCAAAGACTTCCGACCGAACCGCGGCACTCGCGAAAGTCACCCACCGAGGTAAAGGCATTCTTGAGGTTCCCATACTCAACCTGGAATTGAGAGGCACGAGTCTTCATCACCTCGACGATTTCCCTTTTGCCTTTCCTTTCCGCTTTGCGGATTGCCCGCGCATGATCACGAGTAAGTTGCGCCTCTCGCTCCAACATCTCGCCTTGCACGCGAGCGAGATCCCGCTCCGCTTTCTCCGCTTTGAAGCGGTAGACCATGGCTTCTCTATGGCCCGCCTCAATGGCCGAGCCCAGCAAGCTCAGGCCCTGCAAAATCGATTGACATGTTATAAATATATACATAGGACAATCACCAAAAAATTCTCAAAAAACTAACCCCATTGATGATGCGAGATCCTTCCGCAACGACTCTCGGCCTCGCCGATTCTTTCGTAGGAGGAGGAGCATCGAAACCCGGTGGCAGACCAGCAAAGAAATCATCGAAATCCGGAATAGGGGCCTCGCTCGAACCACTCCCATCGCCGTAAGCAAGGTTCGGATCCCATCCTGGAAGCATAGAGTCATCCATCGAAAACTCTATGTCGCCAAGATCGACATCTTTTCCCTTCCAAGAGCTCGACTCCGGCACAGCTGTTGGAGCTTCGACGGGATTCTGGTCGTCAGGTTCGGAGTCGCTTCCCGTGTCCGCAGCCAAAGCAGGACCGGGTTACACGAATCTCAGTGCCTTCCGAACCCTCGTCGGCGTAAAAGAAGTCCAGAAGAAGGGACCGTTCCTGAGAAGATCCCTCACCGCAATGATGTCCTCGGGGAACGGAGCAAGAGGGTTGATGAAGGGACGATCATTCGGCAACCTCCGGAACAGTGGAATGCAACTCTCTTCGACGGACGCAGCGTCTATACGAACAAAGAAAAAGAACTTCTTCCACGAGTTGAAGTTCGAAATGAACTTCTTAACCACTGACATAAATTTCCGAGGGACCAACCTATGCTTATCCGTATCTGTGACAAGTTGAAGCCTCAAAAGCGCTTCATAATGATCGACGGAAAGGGAAAGGCCATGCTCGTAGCTTAGGATCAGGATCCCAATAAGATGCTGAATGGCAAGGGGAGTCAACTGACTTATCGCAACTTCGAAACGATCCAACACTCGGACGAGAATTTCGGGTATTGGGAACCATAGGCGACAACGCACTACGAACGCCTCATAGCAAGTAAAGTAACCCTCTGGGGGGCTGTTAGCACATTCCCCGCGGCGGGGAACCCGGAACTCCACAGCATCCGGGATATGGTAGAACGATCGCATGATCGCGAGAAACTCGTCGGTACTCCTGCTTGCATCCCCTTCCTCGACTCCACGATGGACCAGGACCGGGAACGGCTTCTCCTTGGGAGGGGTCAACGAGCCATAATGAGCAACCCACCATGCCTCGTTCTCGGCAGGATGCACCGAGTGAGGCACGAACTCCATCTTCGGAACGATGAGCTCTTCATAAGGACTCGCGGACGAAGACCCTTTTTTCGCAATCTTTTTCTTGCTCGACATCTTTACACTTCTCCTGAGAGAATAGAGGAAAAGGGTGGAGAGAAAGATAGAAAGTTTTTCTTAAGAAAGATCTTAGAGAAAGACAAGAAAGTGAAAAAATTATGGAACAAGTTACCTCCCTTCTTATAGGCATGAGGATTTACTATTCAAGCTCGGACTTTCGGATATTAATTCCATCCATCACGCCTAACTTGCCAAACATGCCTAACCGCACGCTAGGATCCTACGATGCATGATCCTAACGGGCTGGGGGGCTAACTGTTGGGGTCAAAAACGGTTACGACGGAATTACCACCCGAAAATCCTCGGAGATCGTATTTCCGAAAGAGATAGTAAAAGGAGAGATGTAATTTTCGTAAAAATAACCAATACGAAGTTTTTACGAAGAAGTATCCTTTGGGATTCAAACCGAACAAACCAAGCTCGGTCACCGCGCATACACGCCGTCCGATCGCTATGCAGCAACCAAACCTGAGCCAAGCTCGGTCGCTACGTAGCGACCGAGCGCTCGTCCCGCTCGGTCGCTACGTAGCGACCGAGCGATCGTCCTGCTTGGTCGCTACGTAGCGACCGAGCTCGGCCAACCTCGGTCGCTACGTAGCGACCGAGCGATCGTCCCGCTCGGTCGCTACGTAGCGACCGAGCTCGAGCCAAAGCTCGGTCGCTACGTAGCGACCGAGCACTCGTCTCGCTCGGTCGCTACGTAGCGACCGGGCTCGAGCCAAAGTTCCGTCGCTGTGTAGCGATTGAACCTTTCCGAACATCGATACGACACCAGTCCTTGCATTCTCGTCAAACCTTCGAATGCTATCTCCCGAAGACCGTAGCAAGCTCAGTCCATGTTTCCCGCAATTCTAATTCATCGATCAAACTTCGCGGATTAGAAACCGCGGAAAACTCGTAGTAAACGTGTCGAGTCGGAAGACGGCCCAAAGGGACCTAAAACACGACTCGAGGCCCATCCTACGATTTTTCCTAACCAAAAGCCCGTGAACCACAGCATGGTTCACGCTTGGCCCACGAGGAAGGATAAATGTCAAGTTTCCGCGGATAAATACGGAAGTTTTGAAGATAATTGTGAAGATCGGGAAAAATGGAATATCTCCATTTTTATGCTATGACGGCTTAAGGGCAGAAGAGTAAAAGCGTAAACCGACCTTGGAGCTAGTATATAAGGAGTCCTAGGCGAGGAGCAGAAGGGAGAACTTTTTCAGAGCAAACTTAGCACTTAGAGCAATTTAGGCAATTTTCCGTTTTTGTTATTTCGAGCTGCGACTCAATTAGGTTTAGCCGTCGTAGGGTTGCTAGAACTAGGAATCTCGCCGACAGCTCTCGAGCCCAGGCTTATACCTTGTTGTAAACGCTCATACGCAGATTCGGAATAAGATCTACTTTGCTCTCTTTTCGATTTCTTATTTTTATCGTTGTTGTTCTCGTGTTCTGATTGCTTGACGTGTGGTAATTAACAGATATCCGGGTCCTCTGGGAAATTAGGGTTTTCCTAGTTTCCTTATTTAAACGGAAATCGACAGTGTGAATTTCGGTTCCCACAGGCAGTATATATTCTATTAGGTTAAAAACTCGTCAGGGCATTTTGGTAATTTGGCTTGGCCTTGGTTTTTAAGTCTGCTGAATCCAAAATGTCGCGTCTGGTGTCTCGACATTGATCGATGGTACTTGTGTACATCGATCGATATTAATATCTGTCGAGGAATTTCCTGATATCGATCGTCAGCACTGATGCGCATCGATCGATTGTTCTTCCTCTCGTCGACCTCCAAGTGGTCAGCTCGGATGAAATATCCTTTAAGCTCCAAAATGCTCCAAAGTCATAGCTTTACTCCGAAATGCACCTGAACCTGAAAACATATCTAGAAGAGTAGAAAACATAGATATATATATATAGTAAAACACCTATATACCATGGATAAAAATGGGTCAAATCCAAGGTATATCATTAGTGTTGGAGGTTAGCTTTGGTTCTTTCTAACAAGCTAGCAAGTGTGTATAGTTGACTGGTTGATCCACTTTAGCATCTATAGTATTGTCTGCAATCAGTAAATCTAGAATGGTGCTAGAAAGTGGTTAGACATTCAAGTAGAAATCATTAGTTCATAATCCCCTTCTTGACTCCATAAAATTATTTTTGAAAAGATGTTTGATAAAAACTCAAGAAAGTGGTGTTAGTAGCTACCTCCCTCAGACTTAAACTGCACTGACTCGGGCAAAGTGCCCAAGGGTAGGTTAAAATCAAGTTAGATGTTTGAGAATGTTAGAGTGAAAATGAAGTACCTATCCATACTACACATCGATCGATGTAATCCTTTCAATATCGATCGATGTTACTCCCCGAGAATCCGTCGATGTAATCCTCTCCATATCGATCGATGGCGAAGCACATAAATTTTGCATGTGCTTGGAGTCAAACTTGAAGTTCCTTGTGTAATGTTAGCTCTGTTAGACAACCAAGCAAAAGAAATAATAATAAGAATCCTCAGACATAAAATATAAGTTTAAGAACATAAATCCTACAAGTGTAGAAAATAAATAAACAAGTTCATAATAGGAAGATAAGAGATGGAGATATGAGGACTAGTCGGTGTCCTCATCAGTCGCCTCATCGTCCTCCGGGGAAGGGTGCCTGCATGCTGCTGCTGGTGCTGGTGCCTGCGCTCCTGTGGCTCTCCTGCTCCGACAAGACTAGCCCAGATGGCCTGAAGAGCGTCCACCACGAACCTCTGAAAGTCTCCCTGGTCGTGCATGGGTATGTCCGGTATG
Source organism: Brassica napus (assembly GCF_020379485.1). Lineage (NCBI taxonomy): Eukaryota > Viridiplantae > Streptophyta > Magnoliopsida > Brassicales > Brassicaceae > Brassica > Brassica napus. Next base: position 5,743,079 of record NC_063443.1, read on the forward strand.
TTCGGGAAGTCGGGGAGAGGAGGTGCCTGTGCGTCCTGAGCTCTGGTACGGCGAGTGCTGGGAGGTCGGCCTGACATGTTCCGGGGGTTCCGGAGGAATGCCTCGTCTGGCATGCATCGAAGCTGCTCCACGCTGTTCCCGAAATCAGTGATCCTCCTATCTGGTAAGGGTAGAAGGCGATGCTCATCGCGGATCCTGAAACGCCAGAGTTTCCCTTCCTCGAGCCATAGCGAGTGCATCAAGTGCTGCTCGTCGAGGAAGGCGTGGTCGCGGTCGGCAGAGCGAGGGTCGAGGCGGATGTCAATGTTGGGGTCAAAAACGGTCACGACGGAATTAAAATCCGAAAATCCTCGGAAATATAATTTTTCTAAAAAATAACTAATACGAAGTTTTTACGAAGAAGTATCCTTGATAGACTCGAAATAAACAACTCAAGCTCGATCATTGCGAAACTACCGTGCATGCACGCTATCCAGTCGCTACGTAGCGACCGGGATCGAACCAAAGATCGGTCGCTACATAGCGACCGAGCTCTTCCGAAACGTCGAGATGACACCAGTCCATGCATTCTCGTCAAACCATCTATGTTATCTCTCGAAGACCGTAGCGAGCTCAGTCTATGATTTCCGCTATTCTAGATCATCGATCAAACTTTGCGGATTAACACCGCGGAAAGTTCATTCCTTATCGAAAGAAATCGTAGTAAACGCTTCGAGTCGGAAGACGTCCCAAAGGGATCTAAAACACGACTCAAGGCCCATCCTACAATTTCTTAACCAAAAGCCCGTAAACCACAGCACGGTTTACGCTTGGTCCACAAGGAAAGATAATGTCAAATTTCCGCGGATAAATACGAAAGTTTTGAGGATAATTATGAAGATCGGAAAAAATGGAATATCTCCATTTTATGCTATGACGGCTTAAGAGCAGAAGAGTAAAAGCGTAAACCGACCTTGGAGCTAGTATATAAGGAGTCCTAGGCGAGGAGCGTGAAAAGGAGGATATTTTCAGAGCAAACTTAGCACTTATAGCAATTTAGGCTTTTGTTGTTTCGAGCTGTGACTCAATTAGGTTTAGCCGTCTTTGGGTTGCTAGAACTAGGAATCTCGCCGACAGCTCTCGAGCCCAGGCTTATCCCTTGTTGTAAACGCTCATACGCAAACTCGGAATAAGATCTTCTTTGCTCTCCTTTTTTGATTTCTTATTTTTATCGTTGTTATTCTAGTGTTCTGATTGCTTGACGTGTGGTAATTAGCAGATATCCAGGTCCTCTGGGAAATTAGGGTTTTCTTAGTTTCCTTATTTAAACGGAAATCGACAGTGCGAATTTTGGTTCCCACAGTTTGGCGCTAGAAGAAGGGGGATACGGATCAATCTAACCCGCAAAAACCACACCACGCTCAATCAGACATGTCAACTAACGACGCGGATAACGTGCAGAGTCCTATAAACGGAGGCAGCAGCACTAATCTCCACACTCCAGCAGCGGACGTACCCGCGGCCAACGCACCAGCCAACGCCGCGACGCTCGAGGAGTTCAAAAAGATGTTCGCCACCTATGAGAAAAGGTCGGAAGAACAGGATAAGCTCGTGAGTACCTTAACCAAACAGGTTGAAACTTTAACGGCAAGGACTCGAGCAATCCGTCCCAGTGGAACCACCAGAATCCGCGGGAAGAAACTCGACTTCGCTACCCCACTCGACAGATCTGGAGTCGCTCGGGAACGACCTTCAAGTCAAAACCCTAGTGAGAAATCTCCCATCGAAAAAGGGAACCCTGAAAGTCCTCCGCCTCCTGCAAAGGATTCAGAGAATAACGAAACCGAACACATCGACCTGGATCCTACCGATGTCTCCAACGACACCGACGAGGACGTCGATAGACATCCAAGAAGGACCAGAAGTCGATCTTCTCGGGAAAGCTCTCCGTTCGAAAAACCAATGACGGAAGAAGAGGAAATCGCCTATTGGAACGAACAAGAGGAACTGGCTGAAAGGCAAACCGAGCTCACTCGCAGTAAACGCCGACAGGCTCGGAAATCTACTGACGAGACATCGGATATCCGCGATCTTCGCGACTACATCAACAAGACTGCGGCGGAAGTGAGAGCCGTAAATTCTCAAATCCATCATGCTACTAGTGCTGCCCCCGAAATCGATCGACTGCGGGAAGGAGCTCGGAAGACCCCTTTTACCAGTCGCATTTCAGACATGAGGGTATCCGATCCGGGAAAAATCAAAGTACCGAAGTACGATGGTACGGCCGATCCAAAAGCGCACCTTCAGGCTTTCCACATCGCGATGGAAAGAGCGAGACTGAAGGACGGCAAAAAAGATGCCGGCTACTGCCGCCTGTTCGTCGAAAATTTGGAAGGAGCGGCGCTTGAATGGTTCGCACGCCTTCATCGCAACACTATCGGGAGTTTCCGACAGCTCGCATCGGAATTTATCAAACAATACTCTGTGTTCATAGACAGAAAAACTTTCGATGTCGATCTCTGGAGTCTCTCATAAAGGGAAGACGAAACCCTCCGCGAGTTTATCAGCCGGTTCAAACTGATAATGTCCAGGGTCAGCGGGATAAGCGACAAAGTGGCCATTGACGCGCTGAGAAAGACGCTCTGGTACAAGTCGAAATTTAGAAAATGGATAACCCTCGACAAACCGCGAACGATCAATGACGCCCTCCACAAAGCAACGGACTACATCATAATCGAGGAAGAAACTAAAGTCTTATCGCAAAACATAAGGCGGCAAGACCATCCTCGAAGGACGTAGATCCAAAAGCAAGAAAGAAGAACTCTCGTAACGACAAGTACGTCCATCACGAGGGGGAAGATCTCCAAGGGGCGCATATTTATGCGATCAATTCGGATCAAGGCCGAACCACGGGCAACACGTGGACCCGCAATCAAGGGTATGACGAAAACACCTTATGCGAGTTCCATCAGTCCCGAGGACACTCCACGACCAACTGCAAAGTCCTGGGAGCAAGGCTAGCCGCGAAGCTACTCGCTGGAGAGCTCTCGGAAGTAACCAGCATCAAGGATCTCATCCTCGACTCTGATCGCCCTCCAAAGACGGACAGAAATCCGTCCGCTGAAAAATCCCCTCAATGAAACCAGCCTGGGGATAAACACAGTAGGAGGCCGGACGACAAGGGGAATGATAACAATCGTCGCAGAGTCAACATGAACATCGGAGTATCACAATACTACGGCGATACTGTGTCGGCCATCAAGGCTTACCAATGGAAGGCAGAGTCGAGTGCAAATTGGCCTACATGGTCTCCTCCCCGAGATGGCCAAAATTGCTCGATCACCTTCACAAAGGAGGAAGCCGGCGGCATCGATCAACCTCACTGCGATCCGCTCGTCATAGATCTCATCATACGAGACTTAGAAGTCGGAAGGGTACTCGTCGACATGGGAAGCACGGTCAAAGTAATCTTCCGCGACACTCTCAAGCGGATGAGCATCAAACTCGGAGAAGTAATTCCGACGCCAAAACCGCTCACGGGTTTTTCAGGCGAAGTATCAATGACTCTTGGATCAATCCAGTTGCCAGTCATGGCCAAGGAGATCACGAAAATCGTCGAGTTCGCGGTAGTCGATCATCCCACTATCTACAACGTGATCATGGGAACTCCATGGCTCAATGCCATGCAAGCAGTTTCAACAACCTACCATCTGGGTCTCAAATTTCCGACCCCAAGCGGAGTCGCGGATATCTGGGGATGCCAAAAACAGTCGCGGCTATGCTTCTTCGCAGAGCACAAGTTAAGGCAAATCACGACTTCTGCAACTGCAAATCGCAAACGCACGAAGATGGATCGGTCTTCGGCCAAAAACGCCCCAAGGAAAGACGAATTAAAATCGTCTGCCGACGCAAACGCATCGGACGTCGAAACTCAACACGAGTCCGAAGCCAACGCTACAACTCAACCGGAACCTCCGGGAAAAAGCGTTGACCCGGCCACGATCAACACGGTCAAGGCGTTCAGTGCGACGTCTACCGCCGAGTAAAAACACTCGCGGCATGAAACAGAACTACGAGATGGCTTGATCCTCGAAAGGAGTACGTAGGCAGCTCATCAAAAGACGAGTTCAGCTATCCCCCTCTCTAAAAAGAGGGGGGGGGGAGTGGGTACGTATACTCGTATACTCCCATTTAGAAAAAATTTCATTATTGTAATCGAGTTTTTGAAACTTCAAAAACTTTTACTACAATCTATGTTACTCCTTTTTTATCGAAAACATTTTACGCTTCAGTTAAACGCAAAAATTTTCAGGTCACACCTAGAAACGTTAAGACTCTTATCTGCGGCCCCATCCGGCCCAAAATCGTAATCATCTTTCAAACACTTAAAGATACACGTATAATCTTCGAAACAACTGCGAGACGTCGCAAAGTTAAAATTCGAAGATAATGCGAACAAATTGTCCGAACGCGACCACCAAAACCTTACCCCAGTTCGTCGATTGGCCCCGACGAACACGCCAGCCGTCTTAAACAGACGCAATTCGATCACTCTTTTGATCTTCAAAACGTCCAACACAAGGACGAAAGCGCGCTACAACAAAAATCCAAAATTTTGGTTTAGCACTCCCAGTTGGCTTAAAAATTGCCTCTGAGAAGATGCTCGATTCGTACTATACAAGTCATATAAGCCGAGAAACTACCGTGGACTTTAAATCGGAACGAGTCAGGAAGAAATCGCAATAGGAAAAACGATAGCCGGTTAGTCACCGCACAAACCTTAAACCGAAAGTAAACCTAGGTCTTGCCCTAAACCCAACGCTCTGGTCTCTAACATCTCAAGGCATGATATCTAAAAATTGATACGAGATCCTAAACCATGTCTCTCCGTTCACATCTCAATGTTCCCGAAAATCGTAAAGATAAATAATTTTCTACGAAAGTCACGAACGAACCAACAGATTGAACGTCTCATCGGAATTAAATATGAGACGACAACTCATATTTACTTCGAACCTACTCAGGAAAATTTGAAATGAAACATTCGTCATATATATAAAACTGCGTAAAGCGGTAAGGGATTCAAAGCCACCAACGGCCAGTCCCGATAAGCAATAAAAATGGCCAAAACAGGCCCATACAAATCTCTCGAAATAAAGGCCACACTCGGCCACAAACATAAAACGGAAAGACGAGCATCTTTCTTTCGATAACCACTCCACCTCTCATAGTACAAAGTCAAAGTCCCCGGACAATGAAGCAACCAACGCATCCGCGGGACGATCCACTTCCTCGCCACCATCAGGAAACTCGGTCGGAACCTCCTCGGTATCAGGGGAAACCGGGATGGAATCCTAGAACCCTTGGATCCACTCGTCGATCGAGGGAATGAGTGCCTCAGCGTGGGCACGTTCGTTCATACCGCTCTTCATCAAGCTCATTTCCTTCTCGAACACATAGTCATCGGCTTGCGTCCTCCAAAGACTTCCGACTGAACCACAGCACTCACGGAAATCACCCACCGAGGTAAAGGCATTCTTGAGGTTCCCATACTCAACCTGGAACTGAGAGGCACGAGTCTTCATCACGAGTAAGTTGTGCTTCTCGCTCCAACATCTCGCCTCGCACGCGAGCGAGATCTCGTACTGCTTTCTCCACTTTAAAACGATACACCATAGCTTCCCTATGGCTCCCTTCAATGGCCGAGCCAAGCAAGTTGAGGCCCTGCGAAACCAATTAACGCATTATAAGCAGAAAAAGAAATACCTAGGCAATCACAAATATTTTCAAAAAAATCATACCCTGTTAATAATACGAGACCCTTCCGCGACAACCTTCGGCCTTCCTGTTTCATTCGTTGGTGGAGGAGCATCGAAGCCCGAGGGTAAACCAGCGAAGAAATTGTCAAAGTCGGGAATAAGAACATCGCTAGAACCGCTGCCATCGCCATGAGCAAGGTCTGGATCCCATCCCGGAAGCATAGAATCATCCATCGAAAACTCTATGTCGCCAAGATCGATATCCTTCCCCTTTGAAGAATTCCACCCCGTGGCAGCGGGGGCAGCGTCGGGACTCTGATCATCGGAGTTTCGGCGTGAAAGATGTCCAGAACTCGTTTCGGCGTGAAAGATGTCCAGAACTCGTTCCCCGCTTCCACAGGATCGGGACACACAAACCTTAGCGCCTTTCGAACTCGTTTCGGCGTGAAAGATGTCCAGAAAAACGGACCATTCCTAAGAAGGTCCCTCACTTCAATGATATCCTCGGGAAATGGAGCCAGCGGGTTGATGAAGGGACGATCGTTCGGCAACCTCCGGAATAGTGGGATACAACTCTCTTTGACAGATGCAGCGTCTATACGAACAAAGAAGAAAAATTTCTTCCACGAGTTGAAGTTGGAGATGAACCTCTTAACCACCGACATGAAGCTCCGAGGGACCAGCCTATACTTTTCCTTATCCTTGACAAGCTGTAGCCTCAAAAGCGCTTCAAAGTGATCAACGGAAAGGGAGAGACCATGCTCATAGCTCAGGATCAGGATTCCAATAAGGTGCTGAATGGCAAGAGGATTCAGCTTGTTTATCGCCACCTCGAAACGATCCAATACTCGGACAACGATTTCAGGAATAGGGAACCACAAGCGACAACGCACTATGAACACTTCGTAGCAAGTAAAGTAACCCTCCGGGGGGTTATCAGTGCGTTCGCCTCGACGAGGAACCCGGAACTCCACCGTAGTCGGAATACGATAGAACGATCGCATGATCTTGAGCTCTTCATGTGCACTCGCGGATGAAGACCCTTTTCTCGCAATCTTTTTCTTGCTCGACATTTTATACTTCTCTTTTGGGAAAATAGAGGGAAAGGATGGAGAGAAAGAAAGAAAGTTTTTCTTAAGAGAAATCTTGGAGAAAACAAGAAAGTAAAAAAAGTGTGAAGAAATTACCTCCTTTCTTATAGGCATAAGAATATACTATTCAAGCTCGGACTTTCGGATATTAATTCCATCCAACACGCCTAACTTGCCAAACATGCATAACCGCACGCTAGGACCCTACGAAGCATGGTCCAAACAAGCTGGGGGGCTAACTGTTGGGGTCAAAAACCATCACGACGGAATTAAAATCCAAAAATCCTCGGAAATCGTATTTCCAAAAAAAGATAGTAAAAAAAAAAATATAATTTTTCTAAAAAATAACCAATACGAAGTTTTTACGAAGAAGTATCCTTGAAAGACTCGAAATAAACAACTCAAGCTCGATCATTGCGAAACTACCGCGCATGCACGCTATCCGGTCGCTACGTAGCAACCAAGTCCAAACCAAAGGTCGGTCGCTACATAGCGACCGAGCGTCCGTCCCGCTCGGTCGCTACGTAGCGACCGAGCATTGGTCCCGCTCGATCGCTACGTAGCGACCGGGCTCGAACCAAAGATCGGTCGCTACGTAGCAACCGAGCTCTTCCGAAACATCGAGACGACACCAGTCCATTCATTCTCGTCAAACCATCAATGCTATCTCCCGAAGACCGTAGCGAGCTCAGTCTATGATTTCTGCTATTCTAGATCATCGATCAAACTTTGCGGATTAACACCGCGGAAAGTTCATTCCTTATCGAAAGAAATCGTAGTAAACGCTTCGAGTCGGAAGATGGCCCAAAGGGACCTAAAACACGACTCGAGGCCCATCCTACGATTTCTTAACCAAAAGCCCGTAAACCACAGCACGGTTTACGCTTGGTCCACAAGGAAAGATAAATGTCAAGTTTCCGCGGATAAATACGGAAGTTTTGAGGATAATTACGAAGATCAGAAAAAATAGAATATCTTCATTTTATGCTATGACGGCTTAAGGGCAGAGTAAAAGCGTAAACCGACCTTGGAGCTAGTATATAAGGAGTCCTAGGCGAGGAGCGTGAAAAGGAGGATATTTTCAGAGCAAACTTAGCACTTAGAGCAATTTAGGCAATTTTCCATTTTTGTTATTTCGAGCTGCGACTCAATTAGGTTAAGCCGTCTTAGGGTTGCTAGAACTAGGAATCTCGCCAACAGCTCTCGAGTCCAGGCTTATACCTTGTTGTAAACGCTCATACGCAAATTCGGAATAAGATCTTCTTTGCTCTCCTTTTTCGATTTCTTATTTTTATCGTTGTTATTCTTGTGTTCTGATTGCTTGACGTGTGGTAATTAGCAGATATCCGGGTCCTCTGGGAAATTAGGGTTTTACAAGTTTTCTTATTTAAACGGAAATCGACAGTACGAATTTCGGTTCCCACAGTCAAGGTACTGGAAAATCGGGGTCAGAAGACTCCCAAATGTCTCCTTCTTCTTCTTACCCTTGCTGGTGAAGGGCTTCTTCTTCAACTCCACCAAGTGCGCGGCAAAGACAGCTCCAAGGTTCGGCGGGCTTACTTCGCCGTCCTCGCCCAACTCAACCAAATCCACCACGCCATTCACTGCGCAGAAAAGTAATGTGAGCTCCTTTATCCTGACCTTGTTGGGCTCCATCTTGCAAACCAGTGTGTTTACAAGGAGCCGTAGGAAGTAGCGAAGTGCAGGATGGCGGATGTTTGATAGCACGGCCATGTTCGTGTCCCAAACTCCTGTGCCGACGATGTCCCAGAATCTCTCGAGGTGTGGGAAAGGTGGGACCGTGTAGGAGGCAATGCTCTCATCGAAACCGTAGATGCGGCAGAGCTCGGTGATAGTGATCCTGTAGCATGTCCCTCTGGCGAAGAAGGTCAAAGTACCATCTCCCGCTACCCTCGCTGATGAAGTCCTGTAGGTGACCTCAACAGTGGCCATGAACTGGCGGACGAGATCGGGGTAGAGGTCGTAAGCGCGAGAGGGCATGGGGCCGAGTCTGAGCTCTGTGATCATGTCCTGAATATCTCCCTCGATCCCGAGCTTCTTTAGGATGCGTCGGTCGAGGAATTTGGTGGGCTCGATAGAGACTCCCAGCCAAGCATTGTATAAGAGGCTGTCGTAGTCGTCCCAATTGTCGGACAGGGGACGCTGACGGCACTCGTTGCTGTCGATCACTGCCTTAGGATCATCATAGCTCGAGACATCGAAGGGTGTGTTTTCGGTGCGAGGCCATGGAGGGCGTTGTGGGTTGGTGGAGCTGCTAGTCTCGTCGAACCTCCTTTTCGTCCTGATTTCTCTGTGTCATGCGTTTGTTTCTGAACTGCTCATCTGAAACCAAGAAGAAAAGAAAGTTAGCATTGTCGATAAAAGGTAGTATCGATCGATGGGTTGTACTGAACATCGATCGATATTGTCGTGTCGGAACAATCGAACAAGAGAGCATTGGTCGATGCGAACGAGTTCATATCGACCGATGTCAAATCACGAAACCTGCAACATCACTCAACTCCAAATCGCGTTTATACGAATTAAAAGGCATAGAAATCACAAACCGAACTCTAGATAAGAAATATGAACTACAAAAACATCTCTCAATCACACCAAATCAAGCGTTCTAGTCCATCTCAAAACGAAACCCTAATTTTTCTAAAAATTGAAATTTTCGAGTGCATACCTTGAATGTTGGTTTCGAGAGTGGATTTAACAGTTACAGAGTGAAAAATCGAGTAGATTAAGGCGAAGAACGGACGAAATCCGTCAATAATCGAGAGAGAAAAGGGTTGTTTTTGTTTTCGGTTTCGGTTGTGAATGAGGAAGAGGAATGGGCCGATATCGAGTGAAATAAGTATTTTAACCATCGATATGCCCGCATCGATCGATGGCGGTGATGCCTCGTCGATCGATGTCCTCTTTAAAGACAAATCCTAATTTCTAAATCTCCTAAATAATGCTAATAATAAGAAGAAATACGGAAATTACTAATAATTATTATTAAATATAATTAATTTAATTTTTTTTTCTTTGAAATAAAATGGGTTGTCTCCCATTCAGCGCTTAATTTTTAAGTCTTTAGCTCGACTTCCTGATTAAACTAATTATCAGGTTCATACAGCACCATGGGCGCTTTTGCTGGTGGTTTTGCCCAATAATGCTTAACTCGTTGGCCGTTAACTGTAAATTCCTGGCCTTTATCATTTTGTAAGGTGATAGCTCCGGAGGGTTGAACGTTCGTTACGGTGAAGGGTCCAGACCAACGGGATTTTAGCTTTCCAGGAAATAAAGTTAATCTAGAGTTATAAAGGAGGACTTGATCATCCGGTTCGAAGTACCGGATATGATCTTTTTATCGTGATAAGCTTTAATCCTTTCTTTATAAATTTTTGAATTTTTGAAAGCTAAATGTCTGATTTCATCAAGCTCGTTAAGCTGGATGAGTTTCCTTTCTGCAGCTGGTTTGATATCAAAGTTCAAAAGTTTGGTAGTCCAAGCTGCTTTGTGTTCCAGTTCGACTGGTAAATGACATGATTTGCCATAAAAGAGGTGGAATGGTGTTGTTCCTAACGGCGTTTTGTAGGCGGTCCTGTAGGCCCAAAGTGCATTATCTAGTTTCCTAGACCAATCTTTTCTAGAGGTTCCTACGGTTTTCTCTAAGATTTCCTTAATTTGCCGGTTAGAGACTTCTACTTGTCCACTGGTTTGTGGGTGGTAAGGTGTAGCTATGATGAACACCATTCTTTTTAAGTAATCTATCAAAGATTTTGTTAATGAAATGAGTACCACCGTCACTAATGACTACTCTTAGAACTCCAAATCTCAGAAAGATTATACTCTTGAAGAGTTTAATAACCACAGATGCGTCATTGGTAGGAGAAGCTACTGCTTCGACCCATTTAGATATGTAGTCTACTGCGACTGGTATATATTTGTTTCCATATGAAGACGGGAAGGGTCCCATAAAATCGATACCCCAGCAATCAAAGACTTCAACTTCAAGAATGAACTTCTGTTTCATTTCGTGTCTTTTGCTGATTTTTCCACGTCTTTGGCATCTGTCACATTGGGTTATAAATGCGTGGACATCGCGAAAAGTGGTCGGCCACCAAAATCCTGCTTGGAGAATTTTCGAAACCGTTTTAAAGGTAGCGAAATGTCCTGCATAATCAGCTCTGTGACATTGGTAAATAATGTCCGGAATTTCGGCTTCGGATACGCATCGTCTGTATATGCCATCAGAACAATGCTTATAGAGGTAAGGTTCATCCCAATGATAGCGTCTTACTTCTCTGAAAAGTTTCTTCCTCATATATCCCTTGAGTTCGTCTGGCTCAACCTCAGCTGCCAAATAGTTAACTATGTCGGCATACAAGGGTCGGTTATCCGAGTTTCTACCAATCGCGTCTACCTCCCGTTGTGATAATTCCTCAGGTGTGAGATTAATCTCATCACCGGAAACATTAACTTGTAAATCGAAGTTGATTTTAATAGACGGGGGTTCGTGATCTTGGTTATTGGAGAGTTGAGAAGTTACATCAGTCTCGTCATCGATCGATGTATCACTACGTGAATCGACCGGTATGCCATCTCTCTCATCGATCGATAGATCTTCAGATGTGAGAGATATTTGACCGACGAAAGATGTATCTATGTGTGCCACATTCTCTGCGGGGAAGAAATCATCTATAGGGATATTATCCTCTATTCTTATCTGGGAAAGATGGTCAGCGACTCCATTATCTGCTCCTCTCTTATCCTTAATCTCAGTGTCAAACTCTTGGAGTAGTAGAATCCAGCGTATGAGTCGAGGTTTAGCATCTTTCTTTTGCATTAAATATTTGATGGCAGCGTGATCAGTGTGAACTAACACTCGTGAGCCAATCAAGTATTGACGGAATTTTTCAAAAGCGTAAACTACAGCTAATAGTTCCTTTTCTGTTGTTGCGTAATTCCGTTGCGCTTCATCAAGCGTGCGGCTGGCGTAGTAAATGGCATGTAGCTTTTTGTCTTTCCTTTGGCCTAAAACTGCTCCAATTGCGAAATCGCTCGCATCGCACATGATTTCGAAAGGAAGATTCCAGTCGGGGGCTTGTACGACGGGGGCAGTGATAAGGGATTTCTTTAAATCTTCAAAAGCTTTCATGCATTCAGGGGTAAAATCGAATTTAATATCCTTGCATAATAGGTTATCTAAAGGTCTAGCGATTTTGCTGAAGTCCAATATAAATCTCCTGTAAAATCCGGCGTGTCCGAGAAAACTTCGCACGTCTTTAACAGTTTTGGGTGGAGGTAAACTGGTCATTACTTCAATCTTAGCTCTATCTACCTCTATACCAGCGGCGGAAACCTTATGTCCTAACACTATTCCATCGTTAACCATGAAATGTCATTTTTCCCAGTTTAGGACAAGGTTCTTTTCTTCGCATCTTTCCAATACTTTGCATAAATTGTCGAGGCAACTCTTAAAATCTGATCCGTAGACTGAAAAGTCATCCATGAATACTTCCATGAAGTCCTCGATCGTATCCGTAAAGATTGACATCATACAACGTTGGAAAGTGGCGGGGGCGTTACATAGACCAAATGGCATTCTGCGATATGCGAAAGTTCCATAGGGGCATGTAAACGTTGTCTTGCCTTGATCATCCGGGTGTATAGAAATTTGGAAAAATCCGGAATATCCATCAAGAAAACAGTAATACTGGTGATTAGCTAATCTCTCCAGCATCTGATCAATAAAGGGAAGGGGAAAATGGTCTTTCCTAGTAGCGGCATTCAATTTACTATAATCAATACACATTCGATGACCAGTAACGGTGCGAGTCGGAATGAGTTCATCCTTTTCATTCTTCACTACAGTGATACCTCCCTTTTTGGGTACAACATGTACGGGGCTTACCCATTTGCTATCCAAAATAGGGTAAATAACTCCAGCAACAAGGAGTTTTATAATTTCCTTTTTTACTACTTCTTTTAGATTCGGATTTAATCTCCTTTGCTGCTCTATATACGTTTTAGCGTCATCTTCCAAGTTGATTCGATGCATGCAAAGATCGGGAGAGATTCCAGAAATGTCATCGAGAGAATATCCGATCGCTTTCCTGTACTTGCGTAATTTATTTAGCAATAAAGCAAGTTCTCCGCTAGTGAGATTGGTGTTGACGATAACAGGGTAGGACTGGTCATAAAGGTAAGCGTACTTAAGACCGCTGGGTACAGGTTTTAATTCTACCTTTGGTGCTTTATCTTTAGACCAACTTGATTGCGAGGGAGGTTGTCGATCGACGGTATCTTGTAGGTATCGATCAATGACAACTTCTGAGTCGTCATTTTCTTCTACATTTGCAACTTCGATGCTAGCGTCCATTAGTCGCATGTAATCGTCTGACCTATCTGATATGCTGAAAATTTTATTTTCCACGTGGTTAAGAGTGTCTTCTAAGGGGTTGTCTGAACACATGTTTAGGAAAGAGTCTTTTTCATCCTCAGAAACTTTTTTCCACGTAGAAGGCCTGGTCATCTATTAGGGGTCGCTTAATCAGTTTTTCCATATCAAAAGTCATCAAGATATCCCCTATGTTCAAATTAATTCGTCCATCTTTAACGTCAATGATTGCTCCAGCTGTAGCTAGGAATGGCCGACCCAGAATGAGGGGGTCTTTGGGTTCTTGTCTGTATTTCAACACAACAAAATCCGTAGGCACGATGCAATCGTTAATCTCTATGGGAACATTTTCGAGGATTCCTTCGGGTACCCTAATAGATCTATCAGCTAAAACCATGGTGATCGGAGTTGGCATAAACTCTTTATATCCTAACGTTACTGCAACAGAGTTAGGGATAAGGTTCACGCTAGAGCCAAGGTCACATAATGATCTAGGAAAGCGCGTGTTTTCTATTTTACAATCTAGGACGAAACTACCAGGATCTGGTCTCTTTGTTGGAGTTTCTCCTTTAATCATAGCACTTACTTCTTCTGAAATCATCATAACGCTATGTTCTGCAATTGGGTAGTTTGGAGATGTCATGTCCTTTATATACTTCTTAATCGAAGGTGCTATTTTTATAGCATCACTAAGGGACATCGCAACAGAAATTTTGTCTAAGGCATTCTTGCAAATCACGTTTTCTAATGATTTCTAAGTTTGCGTTTTAGGAGGAAAAGGGGGTAAAGTCCTATAGACTCTTTCAATTATGGGTTCAGGTTGAGTAGACCGCCGATCGACGGATTTTTCAGGTTGTCGATCGATGGTAGGTGTTTTAGGTCGATCGACGTCAGTTCCGTACTGTCGATCGATTTCGTCCTCAATCTCTGTATCTTCTTCTAGTTCTAAGTCTATTGCCTTTTCCTTAGCCTTTTCAGCGGTGGTTATCTGGTTCTCTTGAGAAGAATTTGGGTCAAGATCGTTAAGAAGAATAGGATGAGAGTTGCTTTTTCCGGTCTTGTCAGTGTCGTCAGGTTTTCTAACATCTGTGTTATTCCTCGTATCTGTTGCGAGGTTTTTCCCGCTGCGCAGCATTACAGCACTGACTTGACGTCTCGGGTTTAAATCATTTCTTCCGGGAAGACATCCAGCATCTCTTTTTATGGCAGTTGCAATCTCAGCTACTTGACCTTCTAATTTTCGGATTAGTTCTCCCAAAGAATCTGCTTTCTCCATTAATTCTCTGTAACCCATATTTTTTTTTCCGTAAAACTCCGATTTTGTCTTACGGGTGCCAGTAAGAGCTTGTCTGATATTGAACCTCTCTCTTCCGGTACATGATTTTACAGCAGTGTCGTAGGCTTGGGTAAAGCTATCGACATGAAGCACAGAGTAGGGATCGGAACAATTCGTTCCATCATCCAAATAATCATCGGTGTCAGACAAAGCGTTGTCGTCGATCTGGGCTATATCAGATCGGTGTTTGTTTTGAAGAAAGGAATGAAGGGATTTAAGGGAATTCTTAATTTCTATCAAATCAGAATTGTCTTTTGGACTTGTGGCTTTTTCTATCTCTTCATCCATCTTTTCATAGGATCTTCCCGTTGTAATATTCTTGATAAGACGTCTAGCTCCTTCGGGATTCCTAGTGATGAAATTTCCATCACTCGCTGTATCGAGTGTGGTTTTATAGCTCAAGTTAACACCTCCATAAAAGATGTTAAGAAGTTGTGGTTCTGAATAACCGTGATGGGGACATTCAAGTTCATAGCCTCTGAATCTTTCCCAGGCGCTTTTAAACGATTCGCGTGGACCTTGGCGAAATGTAGAAATTTGCTTTCTTACTTCCCAGTAGCGTTCATCAGTGAAAAATTCTCTAAGGAAGGCACTTCTAATCTCTTCCCAACAAGTGAGTGATCCTGTTGCTAAACAGTTTAACCACCTGAGGGCTTCTCCTTCTAGGGAGAATGAGAATAGTTTGCAACGATCATATTCATATGGTATTAATTCTTCCAAAGTTTCAATGTGATCTTGTGGGTGTTCTGGGAGGGATCCACGGAATGGGTTTTGACGAACCATACGGTAGTAATCTGCGTTAAACTTAGATTTCTTGGTATCGTCTCCTGGTATTTTGATAGCGGACCTATTGGAATAGGTCCTACCAGGATCAAGGTAGTCTTGTATGGACAATTTTATATCTTCACCTTTAGTTAAGGTGGAATTTTCCTTAACAGGGATTTCAGTCCCCTGTTCAGTTTGGCTAGCTTCATTGCTCGTTTGACCATTTAGTTCAGTTTGGACTACTTTCTCATTAGCGGGCTTGGTAAGAGAAAACTTACCTGATTCCGGCTGGACGGTATCGATCGATGTTGGCAGCTCCGTATCGGTCGATTCTTCTGACTCAACGTCGCTCGATGGAAACGTGTCTCCGTCGATCGATGGTTGGTCGCGCTCTGTGTTCTCCATTCTTTGTGTCTGCGTAACACATTAAGAAAGAAAACTTTAGCAAGTTTTTCGTAACAAGTCTATACTAAATTCTAAATGAAATTTAATGGTAATAAGAAAGAGTCCCCGGCAACGGCGCCAAATTTGATATCACTCAAATTACCCTAAAGAGTGTTACTCTCATCAAAAGAGGTTCAGATATAGTACTTACGGATCGAATCCACAGAGACTCTAGGATTACTCAACAGACTTAAATAATTAGAAATGAAGATAGACTAGAAGGTTTTAATAGTTTTAAAAGCAGTAAATGATAAATCAAAAACAATAGTGATTCAATAGATTGAATTGAAGTGGTTTCAAGAATGGGAAAGCAGCTAAATTTAGGTAATTCTCAGGTATGAAATGTATGCACTTAGTTTAGACTAAAGGGTTTGATGGTCTTTGAACTAAACAATGATTTAACCGGATAGGTTATCTTCGCTAGATCTCGGATCTCAACTGTCGTATGTTGATCTCGAGAGAGTGTCGATCGATGTGACTTGATGTACATCGACCGATACACCTTTGTAACGATCGACCGACATAACGATTGTTGCGTCGATGGATTGTTATTCTAGCGAGCTTTGCGAACGGGTTTAACTTTATCTCTAACCTTCTCAGACCAACTGTCGTTGCGCCTGACTTGGTTAGATCACGCAAGTGGGTTCAGGTATTGAGGAGAAACGGTTAGTTGGACTCAGTTAATCCTAAGATCTAAAATGAAGGTGATCAATCTCAATTTTAGCATTAAGTTCACAAGCAATGAAAGAACAATCAAAACACCTTTTTATTAGTCATATTAACAGTACATAATTTCAACCATGGTGAGAAACCTAAATCTAACAATTGGTTTACTCAAACATATTCATGAGAGAAAAAGTTATGATGGTGTGAAATAAACTCAAATGAAACATAGAACACAAATAGATAGAGTAATAGAAATAAAGGAGTTCAAGATCTTCTCTGTTTTGCAGTCTCAGATCTATCTCTCCAATCCTAAGCTCTTCTAATGGTAGCCAAAATGCTCCTTCTCCAAACTAGGTCTTTTGCAAGTGTCTACTAAAAATGATACAAAACCCTAGTACACATAGTCTAACAGGCGGCTAGGGAAATAAGTTCCAAATAATAGATCTTCTGGGTAATGAAATCTTTTAATTTGCTATTTCATTCGTGTGACTGGGCATCGATCGATGCACATGTATGTTTGCCGATCGATGGTAAGTGATTATGATCGACCGATGTTGCTCTTCAACCGTCGATCGATTTTCCTTGCGTAAAAGTATTCCAAAATGTCTTAAAAGTATCATTTCCTTCCATCAGGTGAATAAACCTATAATTGCTTTGAAAAGACTCTAAAACATGATTAAAACATCTTAAAACCTTCATATACCATGTATAAAAACGAGTGAAAATCATGGTATATGAGTCGTTTTTCCAGATGGTAGACCGGGGTCTTGATGAGTAATTCCAGGTTCTGGACCTGTTCGAAGGTGATCTTGTAGGATTCGGGACCTTGATCTTGTATTTCAGTGGACGACAAGATTTGATTTCCGGTCTTGTAACCCACGTAGGTTTCTCCCAGTGATGTAGGATTCGACGGAGATGGACTTGCTGATGCTTCAGTGAGCTTTGACATTCGTCAGCTGGATACAAGGTCCTTAGACCTGTAACAAGACCTTGGAGGAATGGAGATCTTTGTTGAGGCGTGGAGGCTACTTCTCTTGGAGGACCAGTAGATTTATCCTTGAGAGCCTGGAGGCTCCTTGGAACTAGTGCTCTGGCACATGAGGATCTGTAGATATTCTTTTTATGTCGATGTCGTTTAGTAACTTCTTCTGCCTGCTCTCTACTCCCTCTTGGGTGAGCCACTCTCAGCGTTTCTTGGATGTCACTAAATGACTCGTCGCTTTGTCTTTAATCCTCCCTTTAGTGGACAAGCCAACAAGATTTGTTGACGCATGTTTTCCCCTTGGGTTGAGTGTTAACTCGTTTGCCCCCTCTTTTCTCTCAGTTATCTCTTTCGTAGAAGGTCAGAAAGGTACGTGCCTTGGACCTACTTCCTTGTAGACTGGCGTATTCTTGACTCCTTCGCTGGGAATTCCTGTTTCTTACAACTTGTCGAGGGGTGCAGCCTTGGAGACTTGGAGAGGCACGGATCCTGAGTTTCCCCGGGAGTTTGTAGGGGGTAAAAGGCCTTAATATCCTTTAGAGGTATATCAGGGTTTGTTGCAGGGAAAAGCGGTAGTAAGGTGGTCGGAGCTTTGCTGAGCTCGGTCGCTACGTAGCGACCGGGCTTGAGCCAAAGTTCGGTCGCTGCGTAGCGATTGAACCTTTTTGAACATCGATACAACACCAGTCCATGCATTCTCGTCAAACCTTCGAATGCTATCTCCCGAAGACCGTAGCAAGCTCAGTCCATGTTTCCCGCTATTCTAATTCATCGATCAAACTTCGCGGATTAGAAACCGCGGAAAACTCGTAGTAAACGTGTCGGATCGGAAAACGGCCCAAAGGGACCTAAAACACGATTCGAAGCCCATCCTACGATTTTCCTAACCAGAAGCCCGTAAAACACATCATGGTTCACGCTTGGCCCACGAGGAAGGATAAATGTCAAGTTTCCGCGGATAAATACGGAAGTTTTGAAGATAATTGTGAAGAACGGGAAAAATGGAAAATATCCATTTTATGCTATGACGGCTTAAGGGCAGAAGAGTAAAAGCGTAAACCGACCTTGGAGCTAGTATATAAGGAGTCCTAGGCGAGGAGCAGAGGAGAGAACTTTTTCAGAGCAAACTTAGCACTTAGAGCAATTTAGGCAATTTTCCATTTTTGTTATTTCGAGCTGCGACTCAATTAGGTTTAGCCGTCTTAGGGTTGCTAGAACTAGGAATCTCGCCGACAGCTCTCGAGCCCAGGCTTATACCTTGTTGTAACGCTCATACGCAGATTCGGAATAAGATCTACTTTGCTCTCTTTTCGATTTCTTATTTTTATCGTTGTTATTCTCGTGTTCTGATTGCTTGACGTGTGGTAATTAACAGATATCCGGGTCCTCTGGGAAACTAGGGTTTTCTTAGTTTCCTTATTTAAACGGAAATCGACAGTGTGAATTTCGGTTCCCACAATTGACGTCAAAGAAGAACGAATTAATTTAAACATAGGGGATATCTCGATGACTTTTGATATGGAAAAACTGATTAAGCGACCCCTAATAGATGACCAGGCCTTCTACGTGGAAAAAGTTTATAAGGATGAAAAAGACTCTTTCATAAACATGTGTTTAGACAACCCCTTAGAAGACACCCTTAACCACGTGGAAAATGAAATTTTCAGCATATCAGATAGGACAGAAAATTGTGACTAATGGACGCTAGCATCGAAGTTGCAAATGTAGAAGAAAATGACGACTCAGAAGTTGTCATCGATCGATACCTACAAGATACCGTCGATCGACAACCTCCCTCGCAATCAAGTTGGTCTAAAGATAAAGCACCAAAGGTAGAATTAAAACCTCTACCCAGCGGTCTTAAGTACGCTTACCTTTATGACCAGTGTTACCCTGTTATCGTCAACGCCAATCTCACTAGCGGAGAACTTGCTTTATTGCTAAATAAATTACGCAAGTACAGGAAAGCGATCGGATATTCTCTCGATGACATTTCTGGAATCTCTCCCGATGACGCTAAAACGTCAATAGAGCAGCAAAGGAGATTAAATCCGAATCTAAAGGAAGTAGTCAAAAAGGAAATTATAAAACGCCTTGATGCTGGAGTTATTTACCCTATTTCGGATAGCAAATGGGTAAGCCCCGTACATGTTGTACCCAAAAAGGGACGTATCACTGTAGTGAAGAATGAAAAAAACGAACTCATTCCGACTCGTACCGTTACTGGTCATCGGATGTGTATTGATTATAGGAAATTGAATGCCGCTACTAGGAAAGACCATTTTCCCCTTCCCTTTATTGATCAGATGCTGGAGAGATTAGCTAATCACCAGTATTACTGTTTTCTTGATGGATATTCTGGATTTTTCCAAATTCCTATACACCCGGATGATCAAGAAAAGACAACGTTTACATGCCCCTATGGAACTTTCGCATATCGCAAAATGCCATTTGGTCTTTGTAACGCCCCCGCCACTTTCCAACGTTGCATGATGTCGATCTTTACGGATAGATTGAGGACTTCATGGAAGTATTCATGGATGACTTTTCAGTTTACGGATCAGATTTTAAGACTTGCTTCGATAATTTATGCAAAGTATTGGAAAGATGCAAATAAAAGAACCTTGTCCTAAACTGGGAAAAATGTCATTTCATGGTTAACGATGGAATAGTGTTAGGACATAAGGTTTCCGCTGCTGGTATAGAGGTAGATAGAGCTAAGATTGAAGTAATGACCAGTTTAACTCCACCCAAAACTGTTAAAGACGTGCGGAGTTTTCTCGGACACGCCGGATTTTACAGGAGATTTATACTGGATTTCAGCAAAATAGCTAGACCTTTAAATAACCTGTTATGCAAGGATATTAAATTCGATTTTGCCCCTGAATGCATGAAAGCTTTTGAAGATTTAAAGAAATCCCTTATCACTGCCCCCGTCGTACAAGCCCCCGACTGGAATCTTCCTTTCAAAATCATGTGCGATGCGAGTGATTTCGCAATTGGGGCAGTTTTAGGCCAAAGGAAGGATAAAAAGCTACACGCCATTTACTACGCCAGCCGCACACTTGATGAAGCGCAACAGAATTACACAACAACAGAAAAGGAACTATTGGCTGTAGTTTACGCTTTTGAAAAATTCCGTCAATACTTGATTGGCTCACGAGTGATAGTTCACACTGATCACGCTGCCATCATATATTTAATGCAAAAGAAAGATGCTAAACCTCGACTCATACGCTGGATTCTACTACTCCAAGAGTTTGACATTGAGATTAAGGATAAGAGAGGAGTAGATAATGGAGTCGCTGACCATCTTTCCCGGATCAGAAAAGAGGATGATGTCCCTATAGACGATTTCTTCCCCACAGAGAATGTTGCACACATAGATACATCTTTCGTCGGTCAAATATCTCTCACATCTGAAGACCTATCGATCGATGAAAGGGATGGCATATCGGTCGATTTACGTAGTGATACATCGATCGATGACGAAAATAATGTAACTTCTCAACTCTCCAATAACCAAGATCACAAACCCCCATTTATTAAAATCAACTTCAATTTACAAGTTAATGTTTCCGGTGATGAGATTAATCTTACACCTGAGGAATTATCACAACAGGAGGTGGACGCGATTGGTAGAAACTCAAATAACCGACCCTAGTATGCCGACATAGTTAACTATTTGGCAGCTGAGGTTGAGCCAGAAGAACTCAAGGGATATATGAGGAAGAAATTTTTCAGAGAAGTAAGACGCTATCATTGGGATGAACCTTACCTCTATAAGCATTGTTCTGATGGCATATACAGACGATGCGTATCCGAAGCTGAAATTCCGGACATTATTTACCAATGTCACGGAGCTAATTATGCAGGACATTTCGCTACCTTTAAAACGGTTTCGAAAATCCTCCAGGCAGGATTTTGGTGGCCGACCACTTTTCGCGATGTCCACGCATTTATAACCCAAGGTGACAGATGCCAAAGACGTGGAAAAATCAGCAAAAGACACGAAATGGAACAGAAGTTCATTCTTGAAGTTGAAGTCTTTGATTGCTGGAGTATCGATTTTATGGGACCCTTCCCGTCTTCATATGGAAAAAAATATATACTAGTCGCTGTAGACTACGTATCCAAATGGGTCGAAGCAGTAGCTTCTCCTACCAATGACGCATTTGTGGTTATTAAACTCTTCAAGAGTACAATTTTTCCAGGATTTAGAGTCCCATGAGTAGTTATTAGTGACGGTGGAACTCATTTCATTAACAAAATCTTTGATAGATTGCTTAAAAAGAATGGTGTTCAACATAGAGTAGCCACACCTTACCACCCACAAACCAGTGGACAAGTAGAAGTCTCTAACCGGAAAATTAAGGAAATCTTAGAGAAAACCGTAGGAACCTCCAGAAAAGATTGGTCTAGGAAAGTAGATAATGCACTTTATGCCTACAGGACCGCCTACAAAATGCCGCTAGGAACAACACCATTCCACCTCCTTTAAGGCAAATCATGTCATTTACCAGTAAAACTGGAGCACAAAGCAGCTTGGGTTACCAAACTTTTTAACTTTGATATCAAGCCAGCTGCAGAAAGGAGACTCATCCAGCTTAACGAGCTTGATGAAATCAGACATTTAGCTTTCGAAAATTCGAAAATTTATAAAGAAATGACTAAAGCTTATCACGATAAAAAGATCATATCCCGGCACTTCGAACCGGATGATCAAGTCCTTCTTTATAACTCTAGGTTAACTTTATTTCCTGGAAAGCTAAAATTTTGTTGGTCTGGACCCTTCATCGTAACAGACGTTCAACCTTTCATAGCTATCACTTTACAAAATGATAAAGCCCAGGAATTTACAGTGAACGGCCAACGAGTTAAGCATTATTGGGCGAAACCGCCAGCAAAAGCGCCCATGATGTTGTATGAACCTGATAATTAGTTTAATCAGTAAGTCGAGCTAAAGACTTAAAATTTAAGCGCTGAATGGGATGCAACCCATTTTATTTTATAAAAAAAAAAGAAAAAAATATATCCCATAGTAGTTTTTATATTTAATAGTAATTTTCATATTTCTTCTTATTATTAGCATTATATAGGAGATTTAGAAATTAGGATTTGTCTTTGAAAAGGACATCGATCGACGAGGCATCACTGCCATCGATCGATGCGGGCATATCGACGGTTAAAACCCTTATTTCATTCGATATCAGTCCGTTCCTCTTCCTCATTCGCCACCGAAACCGAAAACAAAAACAACCCTTTTCTCTCTCGTTTCTTGACGGATTTCGTCTGATCTTCGCCCTAATCTACTCGATTTTTCACTCTGTAACTGTTAAATAAACTCTCGAAACCAGCCTTCAAGGTATGAACTCGCAATTTTCAAATTTTCGAAAAATTAGGGTTTTCGTTTTCAGTTGGACTAGAACGCTTGATTTGGTGTGACTGAGAGAAGTTTTTGTAGTTCATATTGCTTATGTAGAGTTTGGTTTGTGATTTCTATGCCTTTTAATTCTTATAAACACAATTTGGAGTTGAGTGATGATGCAGGTTTCTCGATTCGACATCCGTCGATACGAACGATGCTCTCTTGTTCGATTGTTCCGACTCGACAATATCGATCGATGTTCAGTATAACCCATCGATCGATATTTACCTTTTATCGACAATGCTAACTTTCTTTTCATCTTGGTTTCAGATGAGCAGTTCAGAAACAAACGCACAAAACAGAGAAATCAGGTCGAAAAGGAGATTCGACAAGACTAGCAGCTCCACCAACCCACAGCGCCGTCCATGGCCTCGCACCGAAAAACACCCTTCGATGTCTCGGGCTATGATGATCCTAGAGCAGCGATCAACAGCAACGAGTGTCGCCACCGTCCCATGTCCAACAACTGGGACGACTTCGACATCCTCTTCTACAATGCTTGGCTGGGAGTCTCTATCGAGCCCACCAAATTTCTCGACCGACGCATCCTAAAGAAGCTCGGGATCGAGAGAGATGTTCACGACATGATCACACAGCTCGGACTCGCCACCATGCCCTCTCGCGCTTACGACCTCTACCCCGATCTCGTCCGCCAGTTCATGGCCACTGTCGAGGTCACCTACAGGACTTCATCAGCGAGGGTAGCGGGAGATGGTACTTTGACCTTCTTCGCCAGAGGGACACGCTACAGGATCACTATCCCCGAGCTCTGCCGCATCTACAGTTTCTCGGAGAGCGTCGCCTCCTACACGATCCCACCATTTCGACACCTTGAGAGATTCTGGGACATCGTCGGCACAAGAGTTTGGGACACAAACATGGCCGTGCTATCAGACATCTGTCATCCTGGACTTCGCTACTTCCTACGGCTCCTTGCAAACATACTGGTTTGCAAGATGGAGCCCAACAAGGTCAGGATAAAGGAGCTCACATTACTTTTCTGTGCAGTGAATGGCATGGTGGATATGGTTGAGCTGGATGAGGACTGCGAAGTGAACCCTCCAAACCTCGGAGCTGTCTCTGCCGCGCACTTGGTGGAGTTGAAGAAGAAGCCTTTCACCAGCAGCGGTAAGAAGAAGGAGACAGTTGGAAGTCTTCTGACCCCGATTTTCCAGTACCTCGGCATCCGCCTCGACCCTCGCTCTGCAGAACGCGACCACGCTTTCCTCGACGAGCAGCATTTGGTGCACTCGCTATGGCTTGAGGAAGGGAAATTCTGGTGTTTCAGGATCCGCGGTGAGCATCGCCTTCTACCCCTACCGGACAGGAGGATCACTGATTTCGGGAACAGCGTGGAGCAGCTTCGATGGATGCCAGACAAGGCATTTCTCCGCAACCCCCGGAACATGTCACGCAGACCTCCCAGCATTCACCGCGCCAGAGCTCAGGACGCACAGACACCGCCTCTCCCCGACTTCCCGAACATACCAGACATCCCCATGCATGACCAGGGAGACTTTCAGAGGTTCGTGGTGGATGCTCTTCGGGCCATCTGGGCTAGAGTGACTTGTCGGAGCAGGAGAGCTATAGGAGCGCAGGCACCAGCACCACCAGCAGCACGCAGGGACCCTTCCCCGGAGGACGATGAGGCGACTGACGAGGACACCGACTAGTCCTCATATTTCTATCTCTTATCCTCCTATTATGAACTTGTCTTTTTATTTTCTGAACTTGTAGGATTTATGTTCTTAAACTTATATCTTATGTCTGGGAATGCTTATTATTTTTTATGCTTGGTTGTCTAACAGAGCTGACATTAGGCAGGAAATTTGAGTTCGACTCCAAGCACATGCACAATTTCTTTGCTTTTCCATCGATCAATATGGAGAGGATTACATCGATCGATTTTCGGCAAGTAACATCGATCGATATGGAGAGGATTACATCGATCGATGTGTAGTACGAATAGGTACTTCATTTTACTCTAACATTCTCAAACATCAAACTTGCTTTTAACCTACCCTTGGGCACTTTGCACCGAGACGGTGTAATTTAAGTCTGGTGGACGTAGTTACTAACACCACTTTCTTGAGTTTTTGTCAAAAACCTTTTCAAAAAAAAATTTATTGAGTCAAGAAGGGGATTATGAACTAATGATTTCTACTTGAATGTCTAACTACTTTCTAGCACCATACTAGATTTACTGATTGCAGATAGTACTATAGATGCTAAAGTGGATCAACCAGTCAACTATACACATTGGCTAGCTTGTTTGAAAGAACCAAAGCTAACCTCCAACAATAACCTGACTTCACTGCTTGTCTTGGGGTTTGGTATACATGGGATCAGATTCTTCAGACAAGTCTTGAAGGTAAACCCTTGTGTAGAATTATATATCACGTTCCTCTCTCTAATTTCGACCCTAGATTAGTTAGAAATTAAAAAAAAATAAAAAATAATAATAATAATAAAAAAATAATATCTATTGTTTACTTAGGATGAGTCTGAACAGGACTTGGTGGCTAAAACCATTAAGGCTTAATTCATAAATACTCCAATAAAGAGTTCGAAACGAGGCTTGGAGGCGGCAATCTTCAAGGCTCGCTTTCACAAAGAATTCTTGGATATAAGTCAAAAAGAAGTGAACAGAGCTTGGTGGCAACCACCATTTAGTTTTGATTCATGGAAGCCTGTCCAATCTTGGTCACTGATCCTGCAATGGAAGCAGACTTTGACTCAAGAGAGAAAATTAGAGAGAGAGAAATTATGAACTAACTTTTACCTGCAGTTCCAGATACTTGTCTGAAATCCTTGCATCCTATGATCGATACTCCCAAGGTAAAGCTTACACTTTTTTACATTGAGAAATGAGGTTGGTTGAGGAGATTGATAATAAGATTAGTTAAGATTGTTGGCTAGATGACTTCGGTTGCTAAGCTAGGATATTGCATAATGTATTTCTGTAAGAAGGAACTTTTAGATGTGGAATGCAATATTATAGAGGTGATGATTTCCATGTTTCAAATTTGTGAGTCCCTGATGTTCTCAACCCTCTTCCAAAGAGACTGTCCGTTGGTTTGAGTTGAGGACAAGTAAAAGGATAAGTCTGGGAGAGTTGATATACCATGATTTTCACCCATTTTTATACATGGTATATAAGAGTTTTAAGATGTATTAATCATGTTTTAGAGTCTTTTCAAAGCAATTACAGGTTTATTCACCTGATGAAAGGAAATGATACTTTTGGGATATTTTGGAATGCTTTTACGCAAGGAAAATTGATCGACACTTGAAGAGCAACATCGGTCGATCAGAATCACTTACCATCGATCGACAAACATACATGTGCATCGATCGATGCATAGTCACATGAGTGTGATCGCGAATTAAAAGATTTCATTTCCTAGAAGATCTATTATTTGCAACTTAAGCCCCTAGCCGCCTGTCAGGCTATAGGTTCTAGGGTTTTATATCATTTTAGGCAGACACTTGCAAAATACCTAGTTTGGAGAAGGAGTATTTTGGCTACCATTAGAAGAGCTTAGGATTGGAGATATAGATCTGAGACTACAAAACAGAGAAGATCTTGAACTCCTTTATTTCTATTACTCTATCTATTTGTGTTCTATGTTTCATTTGAGTTTATTTCATGCCATCATGACTTTGTCTCTCATGAATATGTTTGAGTAAACCAATTGTTAGATTTAGGTTTCTCACCATGGTTGAAATTATGTACTGCTAATATGACTATTAAAAAGGTGTTTTGATTGTTCTTTCATTGCTTGTGAACTTAATGCTAAAACTGAGAATGATCACCTCATTTTAGATCTTAGGATTAATTGGGTCCGACTAACCGTTTCCCCTCAATACCTGAACCCACTTGCGTGATCTAACTGAGTCAGGCGCAACGACAGTTGGTCTGAGAAGGTTAGAGAACAAATTAAACCCGTTCGCAAAGCTCGCAAGAATAACTATCGATCGATGCAACTATCGTTCTGTCGGTCGATTGTTACAAAGGTGTATCGGTCGATGTACATCAAGTCACATCGATCGACACTCTCTCGAGATTAAAATACGACAGTTGAGATCCGAGATCTAGCGAAGATAATCTATCCGGTTAAATCATTGTTTAGTTCAAAAACCATCAAACCATTTTAGTCTAAACTAAGTGCATGCATTTCATGCCTGAGATTTACCTGAATCTAGCTGCTTTCCCATTCTTGGAACCACTTCAACTCAATCTATCGTTTCACTATTGTTTTGATTTATCATTTACTGCTTTTAAAACTATTAAAACCTCTTAGTCTATCTTCATTTCTAATTATTTAAGTCTGTTGAGTAATCCTAGAGTCTTTGTGGATTCGATCCCTAAGTACTACATCTGAACCTCTTTTGATGAGAGTAACACTCTTTAGGGTAATTTGAGTGATATCACAAGTCGAAATTCAGAAAATGGTTAACCCTCGACAAACCGCGGACGATCGAGGACGCCCTCCACAAGGCAACGGACTACATCATAATCGAGGAAGAAACTAAAGTTCTGTCGCAAAATCATAAGTCGGCAAGACCATCCTCGAAAGACGTAGATCCAAACACAAAAAAGAAGAAATCTCGTAACGACAAGTATGTCCATCACGAGGGGGAAGATCTCCAAGGAGCACATAATTACGCGATCAATTCGGACCAAGCCCGAACCACGGGTAATACATGGACTCGCAATCAAGGATATGACGAAAATACCTTTTGCGAGGTCCACCAGTCCCGAGGACACTCCACGACCAACTGCAAAGTCTTGGGAGCAAGGCTGGCCGCGAAGCTACTCGCTGGAGATCTCTCGGAAGTAACCAGAATTAAAGATCTCATCCTCGATTCCGATCGCCCTCCAGAGACGGACAGAAATCCGCCCGCAAAGAAATCCCCTCAACGAAACCAGGCCGGGGATAAACGCGGTAGGAGGCCGGACGATAACGGGAATGATAACAATCTTCGCAGAGTCAACATGATCATCGGAGGATAGCAATACTGCAACGATACTGTTTCGGCCATCAAGGCTTACCAGCGGAAGGCAGAGTCGAGCGCAAACTGGCCTACATGGTCTCCTCCTCGAGATGGCCAAAATTGCTCGATCACCTTCACAAAGGAGGAAGCTGGCGGCATCGATCAACCTCACTGCGATCCGCTCGTCATAGATCTCGTCATACAAGACTTAGAAGTCAGAAGGGTACTCGTCGACACGGGAAGCACGGTCAATGTAATCTTCCGTGACACTCTTAATCGGATGAGCATCGAACTCGGAGAAGTAATTCTGACCCTGAAACCACTCACAGACTTTTTGGGCGAAGTATCGATGACCCTCGGATATCCAGTTGCCAGTCATGGTCAAGGAGATCACAAAAATCGTCGAGTTCGCGGTAGTCGGTCATCCCGCTATCTACAACGTGATC
Organism: Brassica napus; assembly: GCF_020379485.1. Classification (NCBI taxonomy): domain Eukaryota; kingdom Viridiplantae; phylum Streptophyta; class Magnoliopsida; order Brassicales; family Brassicaceae; genus Brassica; species Brassica napus. The sequence continues at coordinate 5,771,367 of NC_063443.1, forward strand.
ATGGGAACCCCATGACTCAACGCCATGCGGGCAGTTCCGTCAACCTACCATTTGGGTCTCAAATTTCCGACCCCAAGTGGAGTCGCGACTATCTGGGGATGCCAAAAACAGTCGCGGCTATGCTTCCTAGCAGAACACAAGTTAAGGTAAATCACGACTTCTGCAACCGCAAATCGCAAACGCACGAAGATAGATCAATATTCGGCCAAAAACGCCACTAGGAAACACGATTTAATATTGTCTGCCGATGCAAACGCATCGGATGTTGAAACTCAACACGAGTCCAAAGCCGATGCTACAACTCAACCAGGACATCCGGAAAATAACGTTGACCCGGCCACGATCAACACGGTCAAGGCGGTCAGCACGGCGACTACCGCCGAGTAAAAAAACGCTCACGGCATGAAACAGAACTACGAGATGGCTTGATCTTCGAAAGGGGTACGTAGGCAGCTCGTCGAAAGACGAGTTCAGCTATCCCCCTCTCTAAAAAGGGGGGGGGAGTGGGTGCGTATACTCGTATACTCCCACATAGGAAAAGATGCATTATTGTAATCGAGTTTTTAGAAACTCCAAAAACTTTTACTGCAAAACGTTAAAACCCCTGTCAGCGGCCTCATCCGGCCGAAAATTGCAAAATAATCATCCTTCAACACTTAAAGTTACACGTATAGTCCTCGAAACAACTGCGAGACGTCGAAAAGTTAAAATTCGAAGATGATACGAACAAATTGTCCGAACGCGACCACCAAAACCTTACACCCCGTTCGTCGATTGGCCCCGACGAACACGCCAGCCATCTTAAACAAATGCAACTCGATCACTCTTTTGATCTTCAAACATCCAACACAAGGAAGAAAGCGCGCTACAACAAAAATCCGAAATTTTGGTTTAACACTTCCAGTTGGCTTAAAAATTACCTCTGAGAAGATGCTCGATTTGTACCATACAAGTCGTATAAGCCGAGAACCTATCACGGACTTTAAATCGGTACGGGTCAGGAAGAAATCGCAACAGGAAAAACGATAGCCGGCTAGTCATCGCACAAACCTTAAACCGAAAGTAAACCTAGGTCTTGCCCTAAACCCATCGCATTGGTCTCAAACATCTCAAGACATGATATCTAAATGATACGAGATCTTAAACCATGTCTCTCCGTTCACATCTCAATGTTCCCGAAAATAGTAAGAATAAGTAATTTTCTACGAAAAGGCACGAACGAACCAACAGATTGAACGTCTCGTCGGAACTAAATATGAGACGAGAACTCATATTTACTTCGAACTTACTCAGGAAAATTCAAAATGAAACATCCATCATATATAGAAAACCGCGTAAAGCGGTTAGGGATTCAAAGCCACCAACGGCCAGTCCCGATAAACAATAAAAACGGCCAAAAAGGCCCATACAATCTCTCGAAATAAAGGCCACATTTGGCCACAAACATAGAACGGATAAACAAGCACCTCCCTCTCAATAATCACTCCACCTCTCATGGTCTAAAGTAAAATTCCCCGGACAACGAAGCACCGAATGCATCCGCGGTTAGGGATTCAAAGCCACCATCGGGAAACCCGGTCGCAACCTTCTCAGTATCAGGGGAAACCGGGATGGAATCCTAGAACCCTTGGATCCTCCCGTCAATCGAGGGAATGAGCGCCTCAGCGTGAGCATGTTCGTTCATGTTGCTCTTCATCAAGCTCATTTCCTTATCAAACACGTAGTCGTCGGCTTGCGTCCTCCAAAGACTTCTGACTGAACCACGGCACTCACGGAAATCGCCCACCGAGGTAAAGGCATCCTTAAGGTTCCCATACTCGACCTGGAACTGAGAGGCACGAGTCTTCATCACCTCGATGATTTCCCTTTTGCCCTTCCTTTCTGCCCTGCGGACAGCCCGCGCATGATCACGAGCAAGTTGCGCATCTCGCTCCAACATCTCGCCTTGCACGCGAGCGAGATCTCGTTCCGCTTTCTCCGCTTTAAAATGATAGACCATAGCTTCCCTGTGGCTCCCCTCAATGGCCGAGCCAAGCAAGTTAAGGCCCTGCGAAACCGATTAACACGTTATAAGCAGAAAGAGAAACACCTAGGCAATCACCAAAATTTTCAAAAAAAAAAAAAATCTAACCCCGTTGAGGATGCGAGACCCTTCCTCGACGACCTTCAGCCTCCCTGATTCATTCGTAGGCGGAGGAGCATCGAAGCCCGAGGGTAGACCAGCGAAGAAATCATCCAAGTCCGGAATAGGAACCTCGCTAGAACCGCTTCCGTCGACATAAGCAAGGTCTGGATCCCATCCCGGAAGCATAGAATCATCCATCGAAAACTCTATGTCACCAAGATCGATATCCTTCCCCTTCGAAGAGTTCCACCCCGTCACAGCAGTGGGGGTAGCGTCGGGACTCTGACCATCGGGCTCGGAGTCATTCCCCGATTCCGCAGGATCAGGACACACAAACCTTAGCGCCTTCCAAACTCGTTTCGGCGTAAAGGTAATCCAGAAAAACGGACCATTCCTAAGAAGATCCCTCACTTCAATGATATCCTCGGGGAACGGGGCAAGCGGGTTGATAAAGGGACGATCATTCGCAACCTTCGGAGCAGTGGGATACAACTCTCTTCGACAGACGCAGCGTCTATACGAACAAAGAAGAAAAACTTCTTCCACGAGTTGAAGTTGGAGATGAACCTTGATACCACTCAAATTACCCTAAGGAGTGTTACTCTCATCAAAAGAGGTTAAGATGTAGTACTTAGGGATCGAATCCACAAGAAGCTAGGGAACAATTAAATCTAGTGTTTATTAATTCTAACAGTTGTAAATGTTTAAATGAAATAGCAATAGTAACAAGCGAAGTAACTAGTAAATGTAACTTGGTTGGAAATGATATTAGATGCAGGGCCACTATTCAGGTGTTGGAGATTATAATACCTATAGATGCCTATTTGTTGCATGCATGATATATTAGAGCTCAACCGCTTAACTCAGTGATCAGCTGTCGCATGTTTCACTGGTTAACAGGCTAGATCTCGTGTCTCAACGGTTAGTATGTTGACAACGAAAGAGTGTCGATCGATGGTACTATTGGGACGTCGACCAATACACCTTTGCCAACGTCGATCGATAGTCTGTTGAGGACATCGATCGACGGGTTCTAGCCAGGCCTATGCGCGAGTATGAAATGCCCTACTAAGATACTAAATTGGCGGTTAGCCCTCTCTAGCAGTCCTAATATGATAGATAGATGTCAGGATGAGATAACAAGGGTGCTTGAATATGCAATCCTATGATCAAGTTCTAGTTAGCAAGGCTAAAACAAGCAATGAATACAAATCTATCATGAATATCACAACAAGGCAGATCTATAGTTTGTGGCTAATCCCACAAACCTATCTGAACCCTGGATCTAATAATTGAACTACTCATACATAGCAAAGCAATTCATAACAATGAAGAAATAGAAACTCATAGTATAGATGAAAAGAAATGATAACAAGGAGTTCCAATCACAAGTGATCTTCTCTCCAAAACTCTCTCTTCTCTCAAAGTAAAACTTGTAACAAAAAAGGTCTTCCTGCCGTCAAAACACTTAGGCAGTATATAATCTACTAGGTTAAAAACTCGTCAGGGCATTTTTGTAATTTGGCTTGGCCTTGGGTTTTAAGTCTGCTGAATCCAAAATGTCGCGTGTCTGATGTCTCGACATCGATCGATGGTACTTGTGTACATCGATCGATATTAATCTTCATTTGTCGAGGCATCTCTTGGTATCGATCGTCAGCACGGATGCGCATCGATTGATTGTTCTTCCTCTCGTCGACCTCTACGTGGTCAGCTCGGGTGAAATGTCCTTTAAGCTCCAAAATGCTCCAAAGTCATAGCTTTACTCCGAAATGCACCTGAATCTGAAAACATACCTAGAAGAGTAGAAAACATAGATATATATATAGTAAAACACCTATATACCATGGATGAAAACGGGTCAAATCCAATGTATATCAGGGTCAAAAACGGTCATGACGAAATTAACACCGGAAAATCCTCGGAAATCATATTTCCGAAAAGATAGTAAAAGAAAAATATGATTTTCGTAAACATAGCTTTTCGAGATAAAGTTTCATCTCGAACATAAGCCACCGGAAACCAAGGACGGATAAGTTTGAGTATGACAATCGGAACACGGACAAACCAAGCTCGGTCATTGCGCAATTACCGCACATGCATGCTGTCCGGTCGCTACGTAGCGACCGAGCTCGAGCCAAAGCTCGGTCCCTACGTAGCAACCGAACATCCGTTCCGCTCAGTCGCTATGTAGCGACCGAGCTCGAGCCAAAGCTCGGTCACTACGTAGAGACCGAGCGTCCGTCCTGCTCGGTCGCTACGTAGCAACCGACCTCGAGCCAAAGCTCAGTGGCTACGTAGCGACCGAGCGTTCGTCCCGCTCGGTCGCTACGTAGCGACCAAGCTCGGACAAGCTCGATCGTTAAGCGCTCGCCCCGCTCGGTCGACATAGCAACTGGGCTCAAGCTAAAGCTCGGTCGCTACGTAGCGACCGAGCTCTTCCGAAACGTCGATACGACACCAGTCCATGCATTCTCGTCAAACCTTCGATGCTATCTCCCGAAGACCGTAGCAAACTCGGTTCATGTTTTCCGCTATTCTAAATCATCGATCAAACTTTGCGGATTGAAACCGCGGAAAGTTTGATCTTTATTAAAAGAAGTCGCAGTAAACGCTTCGAGTCGGAAGACGGCCCAAAGGGACCTAAAACACGACTCGAGGCCCACCCTACGATTTCTTAACCAAAAGCCCGTAAACCATAGCACGGTTTACGCTTGGCGCGCAAGGAAGGATAAATGTCAAGTTTCCATGGATAAATACGAAATTTTGAGGATAATTACGAAGATCGGGAAAAATGGAATATCTCCATTTTATGCTATGACCGCTTAAGGGAGAAGAGTAAAAGCTTAAACCGACCTTGGAGTAAGTATATAAGGAGTTCTAGGCGAGAGGCATGGGAGAGAGACTTTTACAGAGAAAACTTAGCACTTAGAGCAATTTAGGCAACTTTCCGTTTTTGTTATTTCGAGCTGCGACTCAATTAGGTTTAGCCGTCTTAGGGTTGCTAGAACTAGGAATCTCTCCGACAGCTCTCGAGCCCTGGCTTATACCTTGTTGTAAACGCTCATACGCAAATTCGGAATAAGATCTACTTTGCTCTATTTTTGATTTCTTATACTTTATCGTTGTTATTCTCGTGTTTTGATTGTTTGACGTGTGGTATTAGCAGATATCTGGGTCCTCTGGGAAAATAGGGTTTTCCTAGTTTCCTTATTTAAACGGAAATCGACAGTGCGAATTTCGGTTCCCACAGCGTCCAAATACTTCAGGCTTGTGGAGGACCAATTTTATAGGGAAGGAGGTGACGACCACGATTGGGTGAGCCTGAAAGTAGGGCTGCAACGTCTGGGCGGCGACTATCAATGCTAAGGCCAGCTTCTCTAGATGGGTGTAGCGGGTTTCTGCATCCAGTAGAGCCTTACTTACGTAATAGATTAGTAGCTGATTGCTTCCTTCTTTGTGTACTAGAACGGTGGTTACGGCATGCTCCGAGACTGCTAGATATAAAGGAAAGACCTCACCAAGCAGTGGCTTGGATAGGAGAGTAGGAGTGGTGAGATATGCCTTTAGCTCATGGAGAGCGGACTCGCATTCTTTTGTCCACTGAAAATCCTTTGGGTTTTTGAGGGTTCCAAGGAAGGCGTGAGATTTGTAGGAGAGCCTGGATGTGAATCTGCTCAGGGCTGCCATTCATCCTGTTAGCTTTTGTACCTCTTTGACGCTCTTCGGGGAAGGGATCGAATGAATGGCCCTGATTTTCTTCGGGTTGGCTTCAATGCCACGGTGAGTTACAATGTACCCGAGGAATTTGCCGGAACTGACACCGAATGAGAACTTAGTTGGGTTGAGCTTCATGTTGTACTTCCGGAGAGTGGAGAAGGCTTGCTGCAGGTGAGATATATGGTCTTCAGCCTTTAAAGATTTTACCAGCATGTCGTCGATGTAGACCTCCATGGTTCACCCTATCTGGTCCACAAACATCATGTTCACCAGCCGTTGGTAGGTTGATCATGCGTTCTTTAAGCCAAATGGCATAACTTTGTAGCAATAGATCCCTCTAGATGTCATGAATGACGTCTTCTCATGGTCCTGTGGATGCATGAGTATTTGATTATAGCCGGAGAACGCGTCCATTAAACTCATCAGATGATACCCAGCTGTGGCATCGACCAACTTGTCGATGTGAGGCAGAAAGGGGTCCATTGAACAGGACTTGTTGAGGTCTATGAAATCTATGCAGACTCTCCACTTCTCGTTCTTCTTTTTGACTACGACCACATTGGCTAGCCATTCCGGGTACTGTACCTCGCAAATGAACCCCGCGCCGAGCAGGCTTTTGACTTTGTCGTTCGGGGGCAAATTTCCTCATCTTTTGTCTAACGGGTTGATGTAGGGGATCCACATGCAGCTTGTGCATGATTATCCTCAAATCGATCCCAGGCATGTCTGCGTGGGACCAAGCGAAGCAGTCGGAGTTAGACCGGAGGAAGTCTATCAATCTCCTCCTTAATCCTTCGGTCAGCTTGGAGCCGACCTTGTGATGTCGGGTCTAGTCCCATTCGATCAACGGCACGTCGTCCATTTCTTCGACCTTCAGTTCCTCGGTGTGATGAGCCAGAGGTTTGCTCTGTAATTGCTATAAGACCTTGGTCTTTCACTTCAAAGTAGTCTGGTAGCGGGAGCGGGAATACTCTTGATCCCCTCTGATTGCTCTTATGCCCCAGGGTGTAGGGAATTTCACAATCTGGTGAAGAGTCGAAGGGACGGCTCCCATACCATGCATCCAGGGCCGTCCCAGGATTATGTTATAGGCAACGAGAAGGAACTTGGTTGACATGTTGATCCCTTCAGCATATACCGGGAGGGTCACCTGATAGACCATGGATTTGATCCACTTTTACCCATGGTTTATAAGTGTTTTAACTACTATTTATTATATTCTAGAGTCTATTTAGCATTTTGTAGCATTTTGGAGATATTTGGACTAAGGACCCGAGATGACCATCGAGCTCGACCTTCGGTCGACATTGAAGAGGAATAATCGATCAATGTTCACATCTTGACATCGATCGACAGCGAAGGGCGCAGAAAGCTCGTTTGGTCTCATCCAGTTAGAGCCCAAGTCTTAGCCAATGTACAAGATTACCCCTAACGAGTTTTAGCCTAATTATATAAGCTTTGGTAGTTTGGCCTCACGCCGGCTAGCGAGAACTTAATCCGCGTCGCTCTTTCTCAGTGTCGATTCCTGTCTCCACTCCTTCTTCGAGCTCTCCTATTGATCCACGAGGGGCCTCACCAGCGAGAATCTCAAATCGCGAGAATCAGATCCTTATCCGCGATTTGGAGATGAAGCTCCAATCTCCTTCGATCCCAGCGTCGATTCCAGCCGCGAAGGTTCCTTCGTACGCGGCAAGGTTCAAATTGTCCCTGAGGAATCTCCGTAAGATCTCAGATCCGTCGTTTTTAGAGAACGGGATGCCGGTAATCCAAGCGCCGGAGTCTGAGCTTCTCAGAACCTCGGAACTCTGGAAAGACCATGTGGTGGCACACTTCCATGGTCGTCGTCCTTCTGCATCAAAGATTATTACCGATTTGAACCCAGTTTGGGGAAAGTTCGGTAGTATTACTGTCAGAACGGTCTCTGATACATGTGTCTTGATTTACATCCCCTCTGTGCAAACTAGAGAGTGGGTGTTGCAGGTTGGTTACTGGCAGGCTGATAGGTGTTCCTTCTCGGTTTATCCTTGGACAGCTGATGGTAATCTGGCCGCTCAGGAGTTGCTCTTTGCGCTGACGTGGGTAGTGCTGAAGAACATCCCTCCTCAGTTATACTCTTTGGATGGTATCAGTGTAGTTGCTAGCGGTATTGGAGATCCACTTCACACTGAGAAGTCTCCTCTAGACCCCTACCATTTCGGTGATACTAAGGTCAAGGTGGAGATTGATCTTTCAAAAACTCCCCCGGAGGTGGTAGAAGTCAGAGATACACAAGGAAACTCGGTTAGAGTCAATGTGGAGTACCCTAGTCTCCCTCCTAAGTGTCTGAATTGTGGAAAGTTGTGTCATTTTATGAACCGGTGTAACAAAGCTCCACGGTAGAGGCCGCTGACTCAGAAGAAAGAGAAGGTGACCAGTGTTGTGAAGTCTGGCTCAGAGGTTTCATTAGAAGGTGAGTATCAGGAAGGGGAGAAAGAAGCAATTGTAGTGAAGGATGAGGTTGGCCAAGTCTAGGCCTCGCAAGAGGTCAAGGTCCAGAGCGCGAGCTAGAGCGAGAGCGTTAAGTTCCCCTCCGGAAGATAGTGTGGGCGTGGAGGTAGTAGAGTCAAAAGTGGCTCTAGAAGTGAAGATACAAGACTCTGCGCCGTTAATTCGGGACTCGACGGTGGCGGAGTCAGCTCCGGTTGCGGGGTCAAGAGAAAGGCTCTCAGTTGGAGGAAGGGGAGATTAGTGGGGAAGAAGAGGAAGATTTGGTTCAGTTTTCAAAGGAGAACCAGAACGAGATGTTTGTTAAGGCGGAGGAAGAGTCTCTCTGGCTAACTAAGCACTTGAAGAACTTTCGAAGAGCGCTGAGACAACATAAACTTTGGAAAGCTTCTGGAGCAGTGGGGAAGCCTCCTAAATCAGCGAGGCTTCTTGATCGCGTTTTCTCCACCGGGAGGAAGCTTGAAGCTTGATCGGTCGAAATATCGTATTCAACTGTGTATATATGAAGATTTTTAGTTGGAACATTAGAGGTATTAATGGAGTTGGTCGTCAAAGGGTAGTTCGTAGTTGGCTTCAGAGTCTGGGTTCGTCAGTGGGGTCTTTCCTAGAGACTCATTTACAGGAAGAGAACTTTTTTAGTGTTTTGGGAGCGGTGGCTCCTGGGTTGAGGTTTGATAATAATTATTCAGAGGCTGCAGGGGGGTAGAATTTGGCTTGTGTGGAACCCGTCCTTGTCAGTTGTGGTCTATTTGAAAACGGATCAGTTGATTCTTTGTGGGGTGATCGATCCAGCTTCTGGTACGGAGTGTACGGTGGCCTTTGTGTATGCGCATAATTCGGATAATAATCACTATTGCTAATAATCCGCTGGTAGCAGCTTCACCCCTAGTAGTGCTTGATGACTTTAATCAGATACTAACGGCGGAGGAACATTTTTCTCTGCTACCTTATGATCTTCCAGTCAGAGGTATGGAAGAGTTCCGGCAGTGTTTGGAGGACAGTAACTTGTCAGATATGGATATCAGAGGCACCTTCTTTTCCTGGTCTAATAAGCGGCCAGAGGACCCAATCTTGAGGAAGCTTGAGAGGGCCCTGTGCAGTGAGCGCTGGAGGGATAGATACCCAGAAGTTGTGAGTGTGTTTGAAGCGTCGGGAGATTCTGATCACTCTCCTATAGTGGTTTCTTTCGCTGAATTGCCTTCGGTAAGGAAATGCAGTTTCATGTACTTCTCTTTCCTTTCCTCCCATCCTAGGTTCCTCGAGGAGATTCTTAAGACCTGGGAAGAGGATATCCCGGTAGGCTCCAAGCTTTTCTCGCTTGGACAGAGATTGAAGAAAACCAAAGCAACGTGTAGAAGATTGAACAAGGAGGGCTTTGGCAATATCCAGCAGAAAGCGAAAGAAGCTCTAGAGGCATTGAAAGCGATCCAGCTCCAAATGTTAACGGCTCCTTCAGATTCTCTGTTCCGACAAGAGTTTGTTGCTAGGAAGAACTGGTAATTCTTTGAAACAGACCAGGAGATCTTCTTCAGCAGAAAGGCGAGAATAAGATGGTTAGAATGCGGGGATGCTAACACAAAGTTCTTCTTCAAAGCGGTGATTGCTCATCAAATGAGGAACTGTATCAGTTATTTGATGGATGGAGGGAATAACATGGTCGTTAATCAAGCTCAGATTAAGGAGATGGTGGTGGCTGATATACCTTGGATTTGACCCGTTTTTATCCATGGTATATAAGCATTTTACAATATATATATATCTATGTTTTCTACTCTTCTAGGTATGTTTTCAGGTTCAGGTGCATTTCGGAGTAAAGCTATGACTTTGGAGCATTTTGGAGCTAAAGGACATTTCACCCGAGCTGACCACTTAGAGGTCGACGAGAGGAAGAATAATCGATCGATGCGCATCAGTGCTGACGATCGACACCAAGAGATGCCTCGACGGATGAAGATTAATATCGATCGATGTACACAAGTACCGTCGATCGATGTCGAGACACCAGACGCGACATTTTGGATTCAGCAGACTTAAAAACCAAGGCCAAGCCAAATTGCCTAAAATGCCCTGACGAGTTTTTAACCTAGTAGAATATATACTGCCTAGTGTTTTTGACGGCAGAAGAACTGAGCTTTTTCTAGACCTAGTTTTGTTACAAGTTTCATTTGGGAGAGAATATCACTTGTGATTGGAGCTCCTTGTTTCTATTTCTTTTCATCTATTCTATGAGTTTCTATTTATCTATTGATATGAGTTGTTTTGCTATGTCTGAGTAGTTCAACTGTTAGATCCAGGGTTCAGATAGATTTGTGGGATTAGCCCCAAACTATAGATTTGCCTTGTTGTGATATTCATGATAGATTTGTATTCATTGCTTGTTTTAGCCTTGCTAACTAGAACTTGATCATAGGATTGCATATTCAAGCACCCTTGTTATCCCATCCTGACATCTATCTATCATATTAGGATTGCTATAGAGGGCTAACCGCCAATTTAGAATCTTAGTAGAGCATTTCATACTAGCGCATAGGCCTGGCTAGAACCCGTCGATCGATGTCCTCAACTGACAACTGATCGATGTTGGCAAAGGTATATCGATCGACGTCTTAATAGACTATTGATCGACACTCTCTTGTGTCTGCATAGTAACCGGTGAGACACGAGATCTAGTCTGTTAACCAGTGGTGCATGCGACAGCTGATCACTGAGTTAAGCGAATGAGCTCTAATATATCATGCATGCAACAGTTATGCATCTATAGGTATTATAATCTCCAACACCTGAATAGTGGCCCTGCATCTAATATTATTTCCAACTAAGTTACATTTATATTTACTCGCTTGTTACTATTGCTATTCCATTTAAACATTTACAACCTTTAGAATTAATAAACACTAGATTTAATTGTTCCCTAGCTCCTTGTGGATTCGATCCCTAAGTACTACATCTAAACCTCTTTTGATGAGAGTAACACTCCTTAGGGTAATTTGAGTGGTATCAAATTTGGCGCCGTTGCCGGGGAGCTTTGATCGCCATTAGATTTAGTTTTATTAATTCTTTTTCTTTTCTTTACCCCTTTTCTAATAATATTTTTTTTGTCTTTTCAGGTGCATGCCCAGCGGTACCAGAAGCAACAAGGAGAAAGACTTGCTGTTCTCAGACGATCCTGCTCATTTGGAACGCACCATCCGTAGAGGTCAACGTTCCACATTGCCCGACGCAACCACTTCGTCGTCGATCGATACGCACAACCAACCGTCGACCGACACCAGACCATCATCGTCGATCGATCCCAATCGTTCGACAGCGATCGATACTACACCGCGTACGTCGATCGATATTGTGTCGTCAAAAATGATAAACATTATTATTCTAACTCAGGACAAGAACGGAAACCTGTATGACCAGGCCTGTCATCTGCGTAATGCAACAGGTCAGAAAATATATGCTCAGGGAACTGTAATCCCTGATGCTGATGCTACAGGAGCTGCTCAACCTGTAGATGAGGACGCTCGATCGAAACCACTGGCCGACTACAATCGCCCAGATGAGTACTATTCCAACAGATCAGCTATTCGACTTCCGGAGATCCAGAAGCAGAATTTCGAGCTGAAGCCTCAATACTACACTCTCGTGTCGCAGATACCCTACTCTGGGTTACCGCACGAGCATCCTATGGACTATTTGTTGGGGTCAAAAACGGTCACGACGGAATTACCACCCAAAAATTCTCGGAGATCGTATTTCCAAAAGAGATAGTAAAAAGAAGGATACAACTTTAGTAAAGTATAACCAATATTAAAAAGCTACGTACCGACCGAGCTTGAGCCAAAGCCAAAGCCAAAGCTCGGTCACTACGTAGCGACCGAGCGATCGTCCCGCTCGGTCGCTACGTAGCGACTGAGCTCGAGTCAAAACTCGGTCGCTACGTAGCGACCGAGCGATCGTCCCGCTTGGTCGCTACGTATCGACCGAGCTCGAGCCAAAGCTCGGTCGTTACGTAGCGACCGAGCGAACGTCCCGTGGAAAATTCGTAGTAAACGTGTCGAGTCGGAAGACGGCCCAAAGGGACCTAAAACACGACTCGAGGCCCATCCTACGATTTCCTAACCCAAAACCCGTAAACCGCAGCACGGTTTACGCTTGGCCCACGAGGAAGGATAAATGTCAAGTTTCCGCGGATAAATACGGAAGTTTTGAAGATAATTGTGAAGATCAGGAAAAATGGAATATCTCCATTTTTATGCTATGACGGCTTAAGGGCAGAAGAGTAAAAGCGTAAACCGACCTTGGAGCTAGTATATAAGGAGTCCTAGGCGAGGAGCATGAAGGAGAACTTTTTCAGAGCAAACTTAGTACTTAGAGCGATTTAGGCAATTTTTCCGTTTTTGTTATTTCGAACTGCGACTCAATTAGGTTTAGCCGTCTAAGGGTTGCTAGAACTAGGAATCTCGCCGACAGCTCTCGAGCCCAGGCTTATACCTTGTTGTAAACGCTCATACGCAAATTCGGAATAAGATCTTCTTTGCTCTCTTTTTCGATTTATTATTCTTTATCGTTGTTATTCTCGTGTCCTGATTGCTTGACGTGTGGTAATTAGCAGATATCCGGGTCCTCTGGGAAATTAGGGTTTTCCTAGTTTCCTTATTTAAACGGAAATCGACAGTGTGAATTTCGGTTCCCACAGTTTGGCGCTAGAAGGAGGGGGGGTACGGATCAATCTAACCCGCAAAAGCCACACAACTCTCAATCAGACATGTCAACTAACGACGCGGATAACGTGCAAACTCCTCTTAACGGAGGCAGCGGCACCAATCTCCACACTCCAGTAGCGGACGTATCTGCGGCCAACGCGCAAGCCAACGCCGCGACGCTCGAGGAGTTTAAAAAGATGTTCGCCACCTATGAAAAAAGGTCGGAAGAACAGGATAAGCTCGTGAATACCTTGACCAAACAGGTTGAAACCTTAACGGCAAAGACCCAAGCTATCCGTCCCCGCGGAACCACCAAAATCCATGGGAAGAGGCTCGACTTCGCCACCCCACTCGATAGAGCAGGAGTCGCGCGGGAACGACCTTCCGGTCAAAACCCTAGCGAGAAATCTCCCATCGAAAAGGGGAACCCTGAAAATCTTCCGCCCCCTGCAAAGGACTCAGAGGATAACGAAGCCGAACACATTGACCTGGATCCTAGCGATGTCTCCAACGACACCGACGAGGATGCCGACAGACATCCAAGAAGGACCAGAAGCCGATCCGCTCGGGAAGGCTCCCCGTTCGAAAAACCAATGTCGGAAGAAGAGGAAGTTGCCTATTGGAACGAACAAGAGGAGCTGGCCGAAAAGCAAACCGAGCTCACTCGCAGTAAACGCCGACAAGCTTGGAAATCCACTGACGAGACATCGGATATCCGTGATCTTCGTGATTACATAACCAAGACTGCGGCAGAAGTGAGAGTCGTAAAGTCTCAAATCCATCATGCTACTAGTGCTGCCCCCGAGATCGATCGACTGTTGGAAGGAGCTCGAAAGACCCCCTTTACCAGTCGAATATCGGACATGAGGGTGTCCGATCCAGGAAAAATCAAAGTACCGAAGTACGATGGTACGGCTGATCCAAAAGCGCACCTTCAGGCTTTCCACATTGCGATGGGAAGAGCAAGACTGAAGGACGGCGAAAAGGATGCCGGCTATTGCCGCCTGTTTGTCGAAAATCTTGAAGGAGCAGCGCTCGAATGGTTCGCACGCCTTCGTCGCAACACCATCGGGAGTTTTCGACAGCTCGCATCGGAATTCCTCAAACAATACTCTGTATTCATAGACAGAGAAACTTCCGATGTTGATCTCTGGAGTCTCTCCCAGATGGAAGACGAACCCCTCCGCGAGTTTATCAGTCGTTGCAAGCTGATAATGTCCAGGGTCAGGCCATCGACGCGCTGAGAAAGACACTCTGGTACAAGTCGAAATTCAGAAAGTGGATAACTCTCGACAAACCGCGAACGATCCAGGACGCCCTCCACAAAGCAACGGACTACATCATAGTCGAGGAAGAAACTAAAGTCTTATCGCAAAAAAAAAAGGCGGCAAGACCATCCTCGAAAGACGCAAATCCGAAGGGGAAAAAGAAGAACTCTCGTAACGACAAGTACGTCCATCACGAGGGGGAAGATCTCCAAGGGGTGCATAACTATGCGATCAATTCGGATCAAGGCCGGACCACGGGCAACACATGGACTCGCAATCAAGGGTATGACGAAAACACCTTCTGCGAGTTCCACCAATCCCGAGGACACTCCACGACCAACTGCAAAGTCTTGGGAGCAAGACTGGCCGCAAAGCTATTCGCTGGAGAGCTCTCGGAAGTAACTAGCGTCAAGGATCTTATCCTCGATTCTGATCGCCCTCCAAAGACGGACAGAAATCCGTCCGCTGAAAAATCCCCTCAACGAAACCAGCCTGGGGATAAACACGGTAGGAGGCCGGACGACAAGGGGAACGATAACAATCGTCGCAGAGTCAATATGATCATCGGAGGATCACAATACTGCGGCGATACTGTATCGGCCATCAAGGATTACCAACGGAAGGCAGAGTCGAGTGCAAATTGGCCTACTTGGTCTCCTCCTCGAGATGGCCAAAATTACTCGATCACTTTCACAAAGGAAGAAGCCGGCGGAATCGACCAACCTCACTGCGACCCGCTCGTCATAGATCTCGTCATACGAGATTTAGAAGTCGGAAGGGTACTCGTCGACACGGGAAGCACGGTCAACGTAATCTTCCACGACACTCTCAAGCGGATGAACATCGAACTCGGAGAAGTGATTCCGACGCCAAAACCACTCACGGGTTTTTCAGGCGAAGTATCGATGACTCTTGGATCGATCCAATTGCCAGTCATGGCCAAGGAGATCACGAAAATCGTCGAATTCGCAGTAGTCGATCATCCCGCTATCTACAATGTGATCATGGGAACCCCATGGCTCAACGCCATGAAGGCAGTTCCGTCAACTTACCACCTGGGTCTCAAATTCCCAACGCCAAGCGGAGTCGCGGCCATCTGCGGATGCCAAAAACAGTCGCGGCTATGCTTCCTCGCAGAACACAAGTTAAGGCAAATAACGACTTCTGCAGCTGTAAACGGCAAGCGCACGAAGATAGATCGATCTTCGACCAAAAGTGCCCCGAGAAAAGACGAATTAAAATCGTCTACCGACGCAAACTCATCGGACGTCGAAGCTCGACACAAGTCCGAAGACCACGCTACAACTCAACCGGAACATCCGGAAAATATCTTTGACCCAGCCACGATCGACACGGTCAAGGCGGACATCGCGACATCTACCGCCGAGTAGGAACACTCGCGGCATGAAACAGAACTACGAGATGGCTTGATCCTCGAAAGGGGTACGTAGGCAGTTCGTCGAAAGACGAATTCAGCTATCCCCCTCTCTAAAAAGGGGGGGGGGAGTGGGTGCGTATACTCGTATACTCCCACTTAGAAAAATCTTCATTATTGTAATCGAGTTTTTAGAAACTTCAAAAACTTTTACTACAATATACGTTGTCCTTTTTATCGAAAACGTTTACGCTTCAGTAAAATACAAAAGAAACTTTCAGGACACGCCTGAAAACGTTAAGACTCTTGTCTGCGGCCCCATCCGGCCCAAAAATCGTAAAGATTATCATCTTTCAAACAGACAAAAATACATGTACAATCCTCGAAATAACTGCGAGACGTCGCAAAAAGTTAAAATTCAAGGATAATACTAACAAATTGTCCGAACGCGACTACCAAACATCTTACGCCCCGTTCGTCGATTGGCCCCGACGAACACGCTAGCCGTCTTAAACAAACGCAATTCGATCACTCTTTTGATCTTCAAAACGTCCAGCACAAGGAGAAAAGCGCGCTACAACAAAAATCCGAAATTTTGGTTTAGCACTTCCAGTTGACTTTGAGAAGGTGCTCGATTCGTACCATACAAGTCATATAAGCCGAGAACCTATCGCGGACTTTAAATCGGTACGAGTCAGGAAGAAATCGCAACAGGAAAAACGATAGCCGGCTAGTCACCGCACAAACCTTAACCGAAAGTAAACCTAGGTCTTGCCCTAAACCCAACGCACTGGTCTCAAACATCTCAAGGCATGATATCTAAAAGATACGAGATCCTAAACCATGTCTCTCCGTTCGTATCTCAATGTTCTCGAAAATCGTAAAGGTGGGTAATTCTTACGAAAATCACGAACGAACCAACAGATTGGACGTCTTATCGGAATTGAATATGAGACGACAACTCATATTTACTTCGAACCACCTCGGGAAAAACTCGAAAAATGAAACATTCATCATCTATATAAACCGTGTAAAGCGGCAAGGGGATTCGAAGCCACCAACGGCCAGTCCCGATAAGCAATATAAACGGCCAAAAAGGGCCCATACAAATCTCTCGGCCACACACGGCCATAAACATAAAACAGAAAGACGAACATCTTTCTTTCGATAACTACTCCACCGCTCATAATCCAAAGTCAAAGTCCCCGGACAACGAAGCACCGAACGCATCCGCGGGACGATCCTCTTCCTCGCCACCATCGGGAAACCCGGTCGAAACCTCCTCGGTATCAGGGGAAACCGGGATGGAATCCCCGAACCCTTGAATCCGCTCGTCGATCAGAGGGATAAGCGCCTCAGCGTGGGCATGTTCATTCATCCCACTCTTCATCAAGCTCATTTCGTCCTCGAACGCGTAGTCATCGGCTTGCGTCCTCCAAAGACGTCCGACCGAACCGCGGCACTCACGAAAGTCACCCACCGAGGTAAAGGCATTCTTGAGGTTCCCATACTCAACCTGGAATTGAGAGGCACGAGTCTTCATCACCTCGACGATTTCCCTTTTGCCCTTCCTTTCCGCTTTGCGGATAGCCCGCACATGATCACGAGTAAGTTGCCCCTCTCGCTCCAACATCTCGCCTTGCACGCGAGCGAGATCCCGCTCCGCTTTCTCCGCTTTGAAGCGGTAGACCATGGCTTCTCTATGGCCCGCCTCAATGGCCGAGCCCAGCAAACTCAGGCCATGCAAAATCGATTGACATGGTATAAATATATACATAGGACAATCACCAAAAAATTCTCAAAAAAAACTAACCCCATTGATGATGCGAGATCCTTCCGCAACGACTCTCGGCCTCGCCGATTCCTTCGTAGGAGGAGGAGCATCGAAACCTGGTCGCAGATCAGCAAAGAAATCATCAAAATCCGGAATAGGGACCTCGCTCGAACCACTCCCATCGCCGTAAGCAAGGTTCGGATCCCATCCTGGAAGCATAGAGTCATCCATCGAAAACTCTATGTCGCCAAGATCGACATCTTTTCCCTTCCAAGAGCTCGACTCCGGCACAGCTCTTGGAGCTTCGACGGGATTCTGGTCGTCATGTTCGGAGTCACTTCCCGTGTTCGCAGCCGAAGCAGGTCTGGGTTGCACGAATCTCAATGCCCTCCGAACCCTCTTCGGCGTAAAAGAAGTCCAGAAGAAAGGACCGTTCCTGAGAAGATCTCTCACCGCAATGATGTCCTCAGGGAACGGAGCAAGAGGGTTGATGAAGGGACGATCATTCGGCAACCTCCGGAACAGTGGAATGCAACTCTCTTCGACGGACGCAGCGTCTATAAAAACAAAGAAAAAGAACTTCTTCCACGAGTTGAAGTTCGAAATGAACTTCTTAACCACTGACATAAATTTCCGAGGGACCAACCTATGCTTATCCGTATCTGTGACAAGTTGGAGCCTCAAAAGCGCTTCATAATGATCGACGGAAAGGGAAAGACCATGCTCGTAGCTTAGGATCAGGATCCCAATGAGATGCTGAATGGCGAGGGGAGTCAACTGACTTATCGCAACTTCGAAACGGTCCAACACTCAGACGAGAATTTCGGGTATTGGGAACCATAGGCGACAACGCACGACGAACGCCTCATAGCAAGTGAAGTAACCCTCTGGAGGGCTGTTAGCGCATTCCCCGCGGCAGGGAACCCGGAACTCCACAGCATCCGGGATATGGTAGAACGATCGCATGATCGCGAGAAACTCGTCGGTACTCCTGCTTGCATCCCCTTTCTCGACTCCACGATGGATCAGGACCGGGAACGACTTCTCCTTGGCAGGGGTCAACGAGCCATAATGAGCAACCCACCATGCCTCGTTCTCGGCAGGATGTACCGAGTGAGGCACAAACTCCATCTTCGGAACGATGAGCTCTTCATAAGCACTCGCGGACGAAGACCCTTTTTTCACAATCTTTTTCTTGCTCGACATCTTTACACTTCTCTTGAGAAAATAGAGGAAAAGGGTGGAGAGAAAGATAGAAAGTTTTTCTTAAGAAAGATCTTATAGAAAGACAAGAAAAGTCAAAAAAAACTATGAAACAAGTTACCTCCCTTCTTATAGGCATGAGGATTTACTATTCAAGCTCGGACTTTCGGATAATAATTCCATCCAACACGCCTAACTTACCAAACATGCCTAACCGCACGCTAGGATCCTACGGTGCATGATCCTAACGGGCTGGGGGGCTAACTGTTGGGGTCAAAAACGGTCACGACGGAATTACCACCCGAAAATCCTCGGAGATCGTATTTCCGAAAGAGATAGTAAAAAGAAGGATACAACTTTCGTAAAGTATAACCAATACGAAGTTTGTACGAAGAAGTATCCTTTGAGATTCAAACCAAACAAACCAAGCTCGGTCACCACGCATACACGCCGTCCGGTCGCTATGCAGCAACCAAACCCGAGCCAAGCTCGGTCGCTACGTAGCGACCGAGCGCGAGCCCAAGCTCGGTCGCTACGTAGCGACCGAGCTCAAGCCAAAGCTCGGTCGCTACGTAGCGACCGAGCGCTCATCCTGCTCGGTCGCTACGTAGCGACCGGGCTCGAGCCGAAGTTCGGTCGCTGTGTAGCGATTGAACTCTTCCGGACATCAACAGACATCAATCCATGCATTCTCGTCAAATCTTCGAACGCTATCTCCCGAAGACCGTAGCAAGCTCAGACCATGTTTTCCGCTATTCCAATTCATCGATCAAGCTTCGCGGATGAGAAACCGCGGAAAATTCGTAGTAAATGTGTCGAGTCGGATGACGGCCCAAAGGGACCTAAAACACGACTCGAGGCCCATCCTACGATTTCCTAACCCAAAACCCGTAAACCGCAGCACGGTTTACGCTTGGCCCACGAGGAAGGATAAATGTCAAGTTTTCGCGGATAAATACGGAAGTTTTGAAGATAATTGTGAAGATCGGGAAAAATGGAATATCTCCATTTTTATGCTATGATGGTTTAAGGGCAGAAGAGTAAAAGCGTAAACCGACCTTGGAGCTAGTATACAAGGAGTCCTAGGCGAGGAGCATGAAGGAGAACTTTTTCAGAGCAAACTTAGTACTTAGAGCGATTTAGGCAATTTTTCCGTTTTTGTTATTTCGAGCTGCGACTCAATTAGGTTTAGCCGTCTTAGGGTTGCTAGAACTAGGAATCTCGCCGACAGCTCTCGAGCCCAGGCTTATACCTTGTTGTAAACGCTCATACGCAAATTCGGAATAAGATCTTCTTTGCTCTCTTTTTCGATTTATTATTCTTTATCGTTGTTATTCTCGTGTCCTGATTGCTTGACGTGTGGTAATTAGCAGATATCCGGGTCCTCTGGGAAATTAGGGTTTTCCTAGTTTCCTTATTTAAACGGAAATCGATAGTGTGAATTTCGGTTCCCACACTATTTGGAACGGTTCGAGGATCAAATCGCTGCTATTCGGATGGAAGGAGTCCCCGAAGATTACCTGCTGTGCAAACTCTTCAGATACACGCTGAATGGAGAAGCGATGCACTGGCTTAGGTAGCAACCCACAGGATCTTTAACATCCTGGAGCGACATCAAGAATGCTTTCTTACGAAACTTATTCGATGAGGCGCGCGCTGAAGAACTTCGGAACAAAATTTCCACATTCTTGCAGAAGGCTGGAGAGTCCTTCAAAGATGCGTGGATTAGATTTAGGTTCTTCCAATGAGACTGTCAACACCATGGATTTAACGAAGTGCAGCTGCTAAGCACTTTCTTCCGAGGTCTCGCCTTATAGTATCAAATGGCCCTTGATACGGCGAGTGAAGGAAACTTCACTACTCGGAATCCGTTGGAAGCTGTGAGACTTATCGAAAACCTTGCTAACAGCAGCAGCACCAAAAACACTGACTCTGAATGGAAGAAGTCTGTAGCCTCTATCGGGAAGGAACAGATAGACGAAGTAAGAGCTAAGTTAGATGTGGTACACGAGCTTCTTAGGAAGCAAGTCTGTTCAGCTGAAGGAGAAGTAGCAGATACGGAAGGAGAAGAAAATGTGAATTACATCGGAGGTACCGGATTCCAGAAATTTGGAAACCAGGGCGGAAACAGAAACTTCTTTGGAAATGGCCAAAGAAGTAACCAAAATTCACAATTCCAAAAACCCTTCAACAACAGCAAGAGCTACTCGAACTCTTACTACCAAAATCCACCACCCAGACTCAGGAAAGCAAGATCGAAGAGATGCTTGATCGAGTACTGTTGGGACAACAACAAATCACCGTGGATTTCAACGGTAAGATAGACTCTGCCTACAACAATCTGAACACCAAAATCGAGACCTTAGGGACTCAGGTGAGAAAACTTGAAACCCAAGTAATTCAGACGGGCGAGACTATAAAGAGGCAAGAAGCTTTCGCTAGAGAGGCAGGAGCCGACAAAGGAAAACACCACGTAAATGCCATCAGAGATGATGATTTCTGGCAAGTGGTGAGAAATGAAAAGTTTGAGGAAGGAGATTTCAAAATCGAAAGCTCCATGAGTCTCAGCGGATCCCAATGGTGTCGACCGATGTCGATGAACTCGCATCGATCGACAGACCATGATGAAGATCGATGGACGGATTACTCCAGTCATCGATCGACATCGTCTGCCAAATCGACTGAATGCAATGCGGTTCGAATTCTAACTCATGAAGAATTTGCAGCTAAGCATCCTCACCCACCCTCCCCTTTCTATGATAAAATCGATCGATCGGTTGAGCCAACCATCGATCGACAGAGTGAGTCCAACGTCGATCATCACAACACACCTCCCATCGATCGACATGCACCTCTGACACACCGAGTGCGGTTACCCTCAATCGATAATGATTACATCAACGCACTCAGACCACCACCTAAACCATTAGCAAACCCACCCGAACCAAAACCCAACCCTTTAAATAATTCACCAGAATCTGTTCAAGAAGAACAAGAATCTGAAGGGAGAAGGTTAAGGATGAGACAGGAGAAGATTCCTAAAAACCTTAAGAGGGAAGCTAACGATAAGGAGATGGATGGTTTCACTAAACGAGTCCTCAGAATCCCAATCGAAAGACCTTTTGATGAAGCTTACTTCACACACCGGTTGTGGATGTTCTTCAGAGAAACAAAGGTAACTGAGGAGGACATTAGGAGAATGTTTCATCAAGTCAGAGAGAAGATGAAACACAGGATCACATTGACGACGAAGATTGATCCTGGGAAGTTTGCAATACCATGCGTAGTGAAGGGTGTTGAATTTCCCCATTCAATGTGTGACACATGAGCATCAGTTAGTATCCTCCCTAGGATCATGGCAGACCAGCTTGGTTTGACCATCGAACCCTCAACGGAATCCTTCACCTTCGTGGATCTTTCAGAGAAACGATCAGGAGGTATCATAAGAGATCTGGAGGTACAGATTGGTAATGCCCTTGTCCCTGTAGACTTTCATGTCCTAGACATCGAGCTTAACTGGAACTCTTCACTTCTGCTTGGAAGATCTTTCCTCGCTACAGTAGGAGCCGTATGTGACATGAACAAGAACAAATTGTGTCTAACGCTCATAGACCCAAACATCCACTACGACCCCATCCGACCTAAGAGAAAGGTCATTAATTCTGTGGATTATGGGAAAGAACTCGGCTTCATTGGCGCATGCCATTGTGGAGCAGATATGAATCGGAGTACGAAACGGAGTACTCAGAATCGATCGACACCCCAACCTTTCCATCGATCGATTCCAATGTGTCAACGGTGACCGATGACCGCAACAACACGTCACTCGACGTAATGCACCACCCAGTTGACCATTTCACTTCACCAAATCATTGTTACCAACATTTTGCCTTCCAACCTCCAAGCAAGAGAGGACATGATGATTATTCCATAGGCAGTTGGGCAGACAGTGGTTTCCATGAAAGTTTTGTAGTTGACACTGTAATTACTTCACCTAATGAGGAACATACCGAGGAATACGATGAGGATTACTGGAAAGAACGTGCAATAGAAATGTCTTTGCAGGATGAAAGACTTGAAACACATAAGTTCACCAACACGTTTCCAACATCATTCGACGCTGTGCACTCCATATCGGTCGATACCCACCCTCGTCCAGCAAAACAACCGCTCACATCGATCGACACCCGTAAAGGTACATCGATCAATATTCACGCCGCAGCGAAAATTCAGCAGCAGGAGAATATTCCCTCCCCAACTAGGTTTATAGATACCTATATAAATCGTTTTGCACCTCCGAAACCACCTACACACATCAGAGCAAACACACAAGCAAAAAAAATGACTACTCTTCCTTCTACATCAACAGAAAAATCCATGAAGAGCAATCATCTCAAGAACAAAAGTTCTGCACAAATTACACTGCCATCGATCGATGTAACTGTATCTACATCGATCGATACTACTCTAAACCCTAATCTTTCTATTTCTAAATTGAATGATTATGCAGACATTGATTACGGTTTTCTAACACCTGATGAATTTGATATTTTCAGGGACCCAGATGGCAACGCACGTGCAATGGATGGAATGATTTTACAAGTGTCCAGAGAGGACATAGCAGACATCCTTCAAGTAGCCGATGGACCTGAAAACCTATTCTCACAGCAATGTGGCACTCCAGACGTCATTCAAATAGATCCTAACAACCACGCAGGAGTCGCCACAACAGAGATCAGCCCAGATCTATCACGCCAACCAAAAGGGCAAGCATCAATCAACGGTACAATGCAGACATCGATCGACAGGGTATAACCAACGTCGATCGATAGGGATGAACCGACGTCGATCGACAGACGGTACTAATGTGGGAACTGCGCTTTCGACATGTACGGAGCCAGAAAGTTCACTTGGGAACAAAGGGACGAGTATGGAGTCTATAGAGATGAGCGTGGACACGCACGAGGCGTAGCTGGTGAGATGATACCTGTCACAAAGGACAACATCAGGAAAATACTGGAAATAGCATATCTTTTTGAGGAGAGCCACATCTGTCTTCCAGAACATGCCACTTCCTTCACACCCACAAGACTGGCACCAGAACTCTACACCAAAGATGAAATCGATGAGATGGTGTTTGGTATTTGTGGAACTCAGGAGAAACTGGGAGAAGAGCTCAAAACATTGGTAGATGATACACATCAGCCTTTGGATAGAGGCTACAATGAGCTTTTCAGATGTATGGCAGAAATGAGGACAAAAATTGAGAGTTTAAGTCAGCAACTTAAGAAGGAAGCTACGACCTTAGCATCGATCGACGCACCACATGCAACATCGATCGACGTCAGTCTTCCTACAGCTCAGGTTCCTGCAGAACCGCAATGTTCAACACAAAACAGGGATGAATGGGAAGTCTCATACATCGACACAAGGATAAACGACGTTTACTGCCCTCTCAACAACAACGTGGACTGGCTAAGCACTAAAATCGAGCTACTACAGCAAGATCTGGACACCATTCGCAAGAAGGACCAACAACCAGCCACATCGATCGACATGTGTACTTTCATATCGCTCGACGCCAAAGTCTCAGCCATGAACGAGAGGCTGAGGACTTACAAAGATATGCATGACCGTTTTATATCACCAGTCATGATAGATTTAAACAAATTGTCTAGTCAATTACGTCATGCCCAAAAGGATATTGAGAACATTACTAATCAAAGTTTTTTTCAGGCAAAATCAGCATCGATCGACAGGCTACGAGGACCTTGGATCGATGGCAAGAAACCTGTGGAGTTTTTTCCTTACACAGCAGCAGAGGTTGATAAGATCACATCCAAGATCTACACTGCTCTAGACACCATGGAGGAACGACTTGACAAACGCTGCGATCACATCTACTTTCCATTCGACAACAAAATCATTGGACTAGACAACCACGCAGAATGGCTACAGAAAGAAGTCAAAGCCATTCAGAGGCAACTCACAGCTCAACATCAGATATCAGCATCGATCGATAGGACAAAAGCGAAATCGATCGATCGCAACTCACCAAGATCGACCAACGAACACATAATCGCATCGATCGACGCCAAGTCTACACCAATCGGTGAGCAGCTGATACACAAGACGGTAGAATCAATGCAAAAGGAACTGACAGATCTTTCAGAATACGCCTATGTCAACATAGGCTGGCACCAGGTCAGCATTGACAACATTCAAGAAAGGCTACAGAACATCTCCAAAGTACTTGAGAAGATGGATGACAAATGGACAAGAAATGATGAGGCCACAAGAAGTTTCATTGCATCTTGGTCCAGAATGCGCAGAGATGACGTGGAAGCTTGCTTTCCAACAAGCAGCTTCTTCTCCACACAATAGCCAATCACTACCACAGTCAAGCTAAATGACTATAACCAAGCGCTGAGTGGGAGGCAACCCACTATTAGGTATTTTACTTTGGTTTTATTAGCTAGCATTTAATTTCTTTCGTTTTATTTCTTTCATATTTAGGAGACCCAAGTAGGAGGACCTGAATATCGACCGACGACGAGACGTCGACATCGTTCGACATTGGCAACCACACGACGATCGATGTAACACTTACCCATCGATCGATATCTAATCCGGTCAGATGTATCTTCCTTACTTGTTACATTTCGTACATTATAAACTATTCATCATAACTCCGGCTGAGTTACATTGGGACAGTGTAATTTAAGTCTGGGGGGAGATTTACTGATATAATTTATTTTATTCTTATGTAAAAAGGAATTTCAAATAAATTATGCTTAGGTATTGAAAATAGGGACTATAATCCTATATTGATTTAAACATGAATATCTAACCAATCTTTAGCACCATTATAGATTTACTGATTGCAGATAGCACTAAAGATGCTAAAGCGGATCAACCTATCAACTACACACTTACCTTGAACCGTATGAAGCAACCAAAGCTGATTTCCAACACTAAACCTGACATAACCGCTTGTCTTGGGGCTTGGTATACATGGGATCGGATTCTTCAGACAGTTCTGGAAGGTAACGCCTGGTTTAGATTATTTATCACATTTTCTCTCTCTAAATTTCGACACTAGATTAGTTAGTAAGTATTAAAAAAATAATAATAATAATAATAATAAAATAATAAAAAATATAAATAAGGTCTATTGTTTAATTAGGATGAGTCTGAACAGGACTTGGTGGCTAAAACCATTAAGGCTTGATTCATAAAGACTCAAATAAAAGAGTTCGAAACAGGACTTGGAGGCGGCAATCTTCAAGGCTCGCTTTCGCAAAGAACTCTTGGATATAGGTCAAAAAGAAGTGTACAGAACTTGGTGGCAACCACCATTAAGTTTTGATTCATGGAAGCCTGTCCAATCTTGGTCACTGATCCTGCAATCGAAGCAGACTTTAACGCAAGAGAGAAATTTAGAGAGAGAGAGAAACTAGGAACTAACTTTTACCTACAGCTCCAGATACCTGTCTGAAATCCTTGCATCCTGTGATCGATACTCCCAAGGTAAAGCATTCACTTATTATATATGCTAAGAAATGAAATCAGTAGAGGCGATGTCAGACGTGAATTGATGAGTTGTGTTATGTTAGAAATGGTTGCTAAGCTAGGATATTGCATAGTGTGCTTTTGTGATTAGGACTTTCTATGTTTTCTACTTTTCTAGGTATGTTTTCAGGTTCAGGTGCATTTCGGAGTAAAGCTATGACTTTGGAGCATTTTGGAGCTTAAAGGACATTTCACCGAGCTGACCACTTAGAGGTCGACGAGAGGAAGAATAATCGATCGATGCGCATCAGTGCTGACGATCGATATCAGGAAATGCCTCGACGGATGAAGATTAATATCGATCAATGTACACAAGTACCGTCGATCGATGTCGAGACACCAGACGCTGCATTTTGGATTCAGCAGACTTAAAAACCAAGGCCAAGCCAAATTACCAAAATGCCCTGACGAGTTTTTAACCTAGTAGAATATATACTGCCTAGTGTTTTTGACGGCAGAAGAACAGAGCTTTTTCTAGACCTAGTTTTGTTACAAGTTTCATCTATTCTATGAGTTTCTATTTATCTATTGCTTCGCTATGTCTGAGTAGTTCAACTGTTAGATCCATGGTTCAGATAGGTTTGTGGGATTAGCCCCAAACTATAGATCTACCTTGTTGTGATATTCATGATAGATTTGTATTCATTGCTTATTTTAGCCTTGCTAACTAGAACTTGATCATAGGATTGCATATTCAAGCACCCTTGTTATCCCATTAGGATTGCTAGAGAGGGCTAACCGCCAATTTAGAATCTTAGTATAGCATTTCATAGTCGCGCATAGGCCTGGCTAGAACCCGTCGATCGATGTTCTCAACTGACAATCGATGTTCTCAACTGACAATCGATCGATGTTGGCAAAGGTGTATCGGTCGACGTCTTAATAGACTATCGATCGACACTCTCTGGTGTCTGCATACTAACCGGTGAGACACGAGATCTAGTCTGTTAACCAGTGGTACATGCGACAGCTGATCACTGAGTTAAGCGAATGAGCTCTAATATATCATGCATGCAACAATTAGGCATCTATAGGTATTATAATCTCCAACACCTGAATAGTGGCCCTGCATCTAATATCATTTCCAACCAAGTTACATTTATATTTACTCGCTTGTTACTATTGCTATTCCATTTAAACATTTACAACCTTTAGAATTAGTAAACACTAGATTTAATTGTTCCCTAACTCCTTGTGGATTCGATCCCTAAGTACTACATCTGAACCTCTTTTGATGAGAGTAACACTCGTTAGGGTAATTTGAGTGGTATCAACGTTCGAGAAAGAAATAAAACGCCCCTAGATTCGTTAAGAGAGACGTCGAACCCCGAAAATGCCAGTCTATTCGGCACTCCGGAGATCCCAAGCACTCGATCCAGACGCTACACGGGAGAAACCTCACAACGACCCTCGCCGCAGGGCATGATCCACTGAAGGTTAAGTTATAGCGGATTGGACGAAATCGACACTGGGCTGCAATGTCCACGAATCACTTCGATCCAATTCCAAAACGGATCAACAGAAAGGCGGGGGGAACCAAGAATGCAGACCCCACCGTCAAATCATTTGATCCCCTAAAATCTAACTCCATCCGCCACGAGGACCCTCCATCAGGCAGGATTCGACAACCTAACAGAACAAGCTCGGAGGAATGAACATCGCGCCCCCGTCAATATCGACCTCCAACGGGAAGACCTAGGGATCCTGAGTGAAACCGGAGCGTTCCAGAATTATATCGAGAGGAATGACGTCGAGCTAAAAAGGATACATGAGGGTGCATCATGATGGGAAGTTAAAATTCCCTGAATATGCAGAAAACTCGGACCCAAAGGCCCACGTACGAGCCTTCATGTAATAACCCTCATGAGCCAATAAATTTTTGGTCGAGAAAAATCCCGCTCGACCAGTTTTTAGTTGGTTCAACAAGGATTAATAAAAATAAAGATCGACCCGGTAGATTAATTTCTCGAAGGGACTGTCTTGTGGTTGAAAGACCTTCACTTGATAGTTTGGTCGAGTCTTAATATTTTGGTCGAATTTTTATTAAACTGGAAAAGATTTTCCGAGAGCAAGAAGAGAGCCAAAGATAAGGAATATTTGGTTGAAAAATTATTGAAAATTATCAACCAACTGCTACAGTTAATTTTGGACCAGACTCATGTCTTCCACCAGCCTGCTTGCTCACTCAGTCTTTAATCACATGACTTGCACCTACCTGCTTGCCTAGCTTCTTCAGTAACTGTCACATGACAATCACAAGCTGCCTGCTTGCCTTGTTTCTTAGATTGTCATGTGAGAAGCACATGAAAGGGCTGGAGTTTCTTCAGGTTAAGGAAAGGACAGCAGCTTGTGCTGAGAGTGCTGAAGCAGCTGGCCAGCTGTCCCCACTCAGCTTAGCTTTGTCCTGAGTGAAACCCTCACCTGAAGCAAGCTCACCTCATATTTAACCCCTCTCCAGCTTCTTCCCACATTCAGAACCCTGCCGAAAAACCTAGAGAATTTCAGAGAGAAAAAGAGAAAGAAGAACAGAAAAATCAGTGAGAAAAATCAAGAAAATAAATCAAGAAAAAATTGGTGGTGACCTAATCTTCAACCTTAGCTCAGTTTCTTACCTTGGGAAAGATCAGAAGGTGAGATTTTTAAATAAAACCCTAGACCTAGTTGAGTTCAGATCATGATCAGACCTTGATCTTTCTCTTTGATCAGTCCAGCCACAAGCTTACCTTGGAGAAGAGGATCAGCTGAGGCCATCTAGTCCTTTGGTTCATCTTGGTAAGCTTTGGTCTCCTTGCCTCAGTCAGTATCTGATCAGAACAGTTGATGTTTAGTTTAGGTCTTGGTCGGATCAGTTGTATAAGTTCTGATACAGTTCAGTTCTTGTTAATTTCGGTTTGAATAAACCTCTTAGAACCACCAGCTATGATATTTTGATCTGGCTTTGAGTAAACCGATTTGAACTCAGTCTGATCTTGTCCTGAACTTTGGTAGACTGACTAGAACCGAGCTGAACTTGTATAGTCTGAGCAGAACCAAGCTTGAACTGATCTGATCTAAGGTGTTAAGGCATGAACCGAACTGATCTTGTGATCATACCACTCTGTTTCAGGTCAGAGGTAGAGTAAAGCTTGAAGTATCCAGTCCTGTCCATTCAGCCTTGTTCAAGTGGAACTCAAGTCTTGTCCAAGCCAGTTTCAAGACTAATCTTTAGGTGATTCTAGAGAGAAGATGAGATAGATCATGAATGTGTACATGATTGAGTTGAAATTGTAGTATCTCAATTAGATAGTAAAGTCTTTGAATCCTTTAAGAAGTGTATGGATTTACTTAGTGTAAACACTTACACTTAAAGATTAATCAAAAGGTTAAAGTGAGGTTAATCATAATCATAGTACTTGTTCCCAAGTACTAATCTTAATTATGAAATAATCATGGTTTTGATTATGGATTAATCTTGGTTTAATTAAGAATTTAATCTGAGATTAATTAAGGAGTAATCATGATTAATTAAGTACTAATCTTGAATTAATTAAAGATTAATATGAGATTAATTAAGGATTAATCTAGGATTAATTAAGAGTTAATTATGATTAATTAAAGATTAATTATAGATTAATTTGAAATAAATATGGAAGTAAAATAATGTGAAGTAAAATGATGTGAAGTCTTGTTATATTCACTATCCCTAAAGCCCCCGCATTACCGTGACTTGGTCCTGCGAATGGAACAAGGTCATGAAGACACGATGATGGGGTAGCTCCCTGGAGACCGTGTACTGCATGACGATGCAGTGTCGGATTGTTCATACCGGACATTTGACAATGATGGTGATGCTAACTCACTAGTCTCGGTTAGCCTTAGTGGTTTTTCGGGTCTAGTATATATATTGTATTATATGATTATGGTAACGGGCGGGTGTTGTGGAAGTGATGTTTAAAAATAAGAATTCACAATGATGATAGATATTAAAATATAGTACTAGTACTTGCATGATCATGTATATGCATATGATAATTGCTTGATTTATTATTGATTGTGTTGTGATTCTAGATTCAGTGAGTAAACTAGTTGCTCATGACTCATTTGTGTGTGCAGGTAACCCTTAGGCGGGAGACACTTAAATCTTTTGGACGGAAGGAGCGGCCAACCAAAGGTAGTATTTTGTTGTCCTTGCAACGTACATTTTGATGTATATATACTTAAAACGTTGTTGGGCGATAGGCCGTAGGGTAAACTATAACAGTTTGTAAGATGTTTAAAGTAAATAAATAATGTATAAAAGATGTTTATAAATCACGAGTTCTCATATGATATTAGTCCTTGTCCGGGACGAACTAACTATCGAATATTGCTTTATCGGGTTGAAAAGCCTAGAGTAATATCCGATAGGAGAGTCTGTGTTCTTTGGTTGTTGGTCTAAGGTGATCGGATTTATTTCGAGAACCTCGGGTCGACCATCAGGGAACATCGACCGTGTCATTTTCGGTTATCTACGATCGGGGGTGTCACAAAGGTGGTATCAGAGCATTGTTATACGATGCTAGAATGCGACTTGTTTCAAAAAACTTTCGAGTCAAAAATGTGTCGCAAGGATAATTAGGATATGCTGGTTTGTTCCTTCTTTTAGGAATTGATAGACCTGGGTAGAAACTTACCATGATCTTTTGTTGCAGATGCCACCGAGACATGCACATCGTGGTGGACATTATCTACCGATACCTATTTCATCATCTTCAGACTCCTCGCCGTCATCTACTCCGGCACCACTTCTGACTCCTAGCTTTGAGGCTACACCTTCAGGCTCTAGCTTTGAGACTGACCGGTCTGAAGGGTCATATGATCAGACACCAGAGCACATTCCTTTGTCTCCAGACCCATACTTTATGGACATCGAGGTGGATGTGGTACACGATAGTCCAGTGCATGGAGATCATCCCGCAGCTCCTGCCGCTGATATTCCACCAGCTCCTGCTGCTCATATTCCACCGGCCCCTGCCGCACCTATTCCGGCAGCACAACCTCAACCAGCGCCAACCGATCCAGCTATGATAGCACTTCTGGAACTGATGGCTGAGATGGTGAATTTGCAATATCAAGCATTGAATGCACAGCGAGAAGCACAGCGTGCTCAGCCAGCTCCAGTACCTACCACTTCTCACCCGGACTTCCTGAAGATAGTCATAATTATGAAGAACTTGGGGACGAAGCATTACCAGGGAGGCACTGATCCCTTTGAAGCTGATGCGTGGCTTCACAATCTCGAGCAGAACTTTGTTGCAACCTGTTGTCCGGAAGAATTTAAAAAAGACGTGGCTGTTTACTATTTAGAGAAGGACGCCATCAGTTGGTGGTTATGCGTAGAGAGGAACTTTGGAGACTTCAATCTGAGTTGGGCTGACTTTCGTACAGCGTTCGTTCGAAAGTACTTCCCACCGGAAGCCCGTGATCGATTGGAGATTAAATTCATGGAGCTAGTTCAGGGAGGATTATCTGTTAGGAAGTATGAGGCAGAGTTCACCCGTCTCAGGAAGTATGTCCATTATGGTCGAGAAGACGAGATGATGATTATCCGTAAGTTCCTTCGAGGACTTAACCCATATATCAGGAGCAGACTTGAGGCAGTAGAGTTTCATCGGCTTGCTGATCTTGTTGAGCGTGCTGTGAACGTTGAGGAGGCCATTGCTGCTGAGAGAGCTACTTCTAGCAATGCCGCACAACCTAGACGTCCATCTGTTCCGTTCCAGCCTCAGCCGCATTCTGCTATGCAGCGAGGACGAGGAGGTAGAGCTTTTCGGGGAGGTCGTTCTGGAGGTTCTAGACCTAGAACCCCGACTTGTTTCACTTGTGGCCAGCTGGGCCATGTTAGGAGGGATTGTCCGACCGTGGGACAGTTCCAACCGGCTGTACCATCTCACATCACTTGTTTCACGTGTGGAGAGCGAGGACATTATGTGACATCATGTCCACGCACTCATCTTGTTCAGCCTGTTGTTTCGAGTGCTCGACCCGCCAGACCAGTTAATCCACCTTTACCCTTACCTCCTGCTAAGCGTCAAGCCACTGCTGGTAGGGCTTACGCTTTAGAGTTACCAGGACCATCCGGACCACCTCAGGGTCCGATTTCAGGATTGTTTTCTTATCCGATTGAGTATTGCATAAATTATTAAAAATAAAAAAATAATTGATTTGTGAATTAGTGATATAAAAATATTATAAAAGTGGTTGAGTAAGTAATTGACGGTAAAGTCAATTATTGTCAGGGACTTTGCTTGTGTGTGGAATATCCGCCCACATCCTTTTCGATTCAGGAGCAACACATAGTTTTGTAGCTCCCGAAGTAGCATCCCAATTCGATGGAGAATTCACTAAGGTGAATTTATCCATTCCCGTTCTAACTCCCGGAGATCAAGTTCTTGAAACTGAAGGCTGTATTCTAAGAGTTCCAATCATTATCCAAGATATGGTTTTTCCGGCTGATTTGTTAGTTCTCCCCTTAGAGAGGTACGAGGTAATCTTAAGGATGGATTGGCTGTCAAGTTACCGAGCTCACCTTGATTGTGGTCGAGGAAAGATTGTTTTCGAGAGAGATACCCAACCCCCTTTAGCTTACCATGGCATAGTACCAAGTGATGGAGCGTCATTAGTGTCAGCATTGAGAATTGAAAACCTTTTGGAGAAGGGTGAAGAAGTATACTTAGTGACCTTAGTTGCTGGACTAGTAGAAGACGAGAAAGAGCAGAACATGGAAGAAATACCAGTAGTCAGAGAATATGAGGACGTGTTTAAGGCATTAGAGGGATTGCCGCCGTCTAGGAG
Organism: Brassica napus; assembly: GCF_020379485.1. Classification (NCBI taxonomy): domain Eukaryota; kingdom Viridiplantae; phylum Streptophyta; class Magnoliopsida; order Brassicales; family Brassicaceae; genus Brassica; species Brassica napus. Next base: position 5,804,395 of record NC_063443.1, read on the forward strand.
TAACCCCTTTAGTATAACCTTAGAACCCGGATCAGCTGCAATAGCAAAGGCACCATACCGAATGGCACCAGCAGAACTCGCCGAGTTGAAGCAGCAGTTAGCTGATTTGTTAGACAAGGGTTTCATACGTCCTAGTTCATCACCATGGGGAGCACCCGTTCTATTTGTAAAGAAGAAAGACGGAAGCATGCGGTTATGTATTGATTATCGTGAAATCAATAACGTAACCATAAAAGACAAGTACCCACTCCCAAGAATTGATGAGCTGTTAGACCAGTTACAAGGCGCAAGCTTGTTTTCGAAGATTGATTTAGCTTCAGGTTATCATCAGATTCCAATTTCCGAAACCGATATCATGAAGACCGCCTTTAGAACCCGCTATGGACACTTTGAGTTCGTAGTAATGCCTTTTGGTCTTACCAAGGCCCCGGCTGCATTTATGCGACTGATGAATGAAGTATTTCGGGATTACCTGGATGAGTTTGTTATCATATTCATTGACGACATCCTCATATATTCCCGAAGTGCAGAAGAACACGAAAGGCATCTACGATTAGTTTTGGAGCGTCTCCGAGATCAAAAGCTTTTTGCTAAGCTTAGTAAATGTCGTTTCTGGAAAAGAGAAGTTGGCTTCTTAGGACATCGAGTGTCAGAAGAAGGAGTTGCCGTCGATCCAGAAAACATAGCTGCTATTAAGGAATGGCCGCATCCGACTTCTGTTACCGAGATTCGAAGTTTTCTCGGATTGGACGGCTATTACAGAAAGTTTGTCCAAGCATTTGCAAGCATATCAAAGCCTTTGACTCGTCTTACCGGTAAAGGGATTGCTTATGAATGGAGTATAGAAACCGAGAAAGCATTCGAAAAGTTAAAAGAAGCTTTGACGACTGCACCTATCTTAGCATTGCCTAAGCCTAACCAACCATACACCGTGTATAGGTATGCATCTCATGTTGGTTTAGGTTGTGTGCTGATGCAAGAAGATAAGGTAATCGCCTATGCATCTAAGCAACTAAGAAAGCATGAAGTGAATTATCTGACACATGACCTAGAGATGGCTGCAGTAATATTTGCCCTTCGGATTTGGCGATCATATTTGTATGGTGAGAAGATCCAAGTATTCACTGACCATAAAAGCCTTAAGTATCTTTTCACTCAACCTGATCTGAACCTAAGGCAAAGACGACGGATGGAGTTTGTAGCTGATTACGACATGCAGATCCTATACCATCCAGGAAAAGCCAACGTTGTTGCTGATGCGTTGAGCAGAAGGAAAGTTGATGTAGATGTTGAAAAAGAACTCCAGAACTTGGAAGCGGAATTCAAGATGATTAGTTTGGCTGCCTTAGAAGGAGAGGAAAGAGAACCTCTAGGACTACAAGCAGTAAGCCAAGCTGGTTTACTTTCTCGTATCCGAGAATATCAAATGAGAGATGTGAACCTGAAGAAGATACGAGAGCAGTTGAACGAAGGAAACATTGTTGGGGTCAAAAACGGTTACGACGGAATTACCACCCGAAAATCCTCAGAGATCGTATTTCCGAAAGAGTTAGTAAAAGAAGGGATGTAATTTTCGTAAAAATAACCTATACGAGGTTATTTTTTTACGAAGAAGTATTCTTGGGATTCAAACCGAACGATCGTCCCGCTCGGTCGCTACGTAGCGACCGAGCTCGGGCCAAAGCTCGGTCGCTACGTAGCGACCGAGTGATCATCCCGCTCGGTCGCTACGTAGCGACCGAGCTCAGCCAAGCTCGGTCGCTACGTAGCGACCGAGCGATCGTCCCGCTCGGTCGCTACGTAGCGACCGAGCTCGAGCCAAAGCTCGGTCGCTACGTAGCGACCGAGCGATCGTCCCGCTCGGTCGCTACGTAGTGACCGAGCTCGAGCCAAAGCTCGTCGCTACGTAGCGACCGAGCGATCGTCCCGCTCGGTCGCTATGTAGCGACCGAGCGATCGTCCCGCTCGGTTGCTACGTAGCGACCGAGCTCAGCCAAGCTCGGTCGCTACGTAGCGACCGAGCGATCGTCCCGCTCGGTCGCTACGTAGCGACCAAGCTCGAGCCAAAGCTCGGTCGCTACGTAGCGACCGAGCAATCATCCCGCTCGGTCGCTACGTAGCGACCGAGCTCAGCCAAGCTCGGTCGCTACGTAGTGACCGAGCGATCGTCCCGCTCGGTCGCTACGTAGCGACCGAGCGAACATCCCGCTCGGTCGCTACGTAGCGACCGAGCTCAGCCAAGCTCGGTCACTACGTAGCGACCGAGCGATCGTCCCGCTCGGTCGCTACGTAGCGACCGAGCTCGAGCCAAGCTCGGTCGCTTTGTAGCGACCGAGCGATCGTCCCGCTCGGTCGCTACGTAGCGACCGAGCTCGAGCCAAAGCTCGGTCGCAACGTAGCGACCGAGCGATCGTCCCGCTCGGTCGCTACGTAGCGACCGAGCTCGAGCCAAAGCTCGGTCGCTACGTAGCGACCGAGCGATCGTCCCGCTCGGTCGCTACGTAGCGACCGAGCTCGAGCCAAAGCTCGGTCGCTTTGTAGCGACCGAGCGATCGTCCCGCTCGGTCGCTACGTAGCGACCGAGCTCAGCCAAGCTCGGTCGCTACGTAGCGACCGAGCGATCGTCCCGCTCGGTCGCTACGTAGCGACCGAGCTCGAGCCAAAGCTCGGTCGCTACGTAGCGACCGAGCGATCGTCCCGCTCGGTCGCTACGTAGCGACCGAGCTCAGCCAAGCTCGGTCGCTACGTAGCGACCGAGCGATCGTCCCGCTCGGTCGCTACGTAGCGACCGAGCTCGAGCCAAAGCTCGGTCGCTACGTAGCGACCGAGCGATCGTCCCGCTCGGTCGCTACGTAGCGACCGAGCTCGAGCCAAAGCTCGGTCGCTACGTAGCGACCGAGCGATCGTCCCGCTCGGTCGCTACGTAGCGACCGAGCTCGAGCCAAAGCTCGGTCGCTACGTAGCGACCGAGCGATCGTCCCGCTCGGTCGCTACGTAGCGACCGAGCTCAGCCAAGCTCGGTCGCTACGTAGCGACCGAGCGATCGTCCCGCTCGGTCGCTACGTAGCGACCGAGCTCGAGCCAAAGCTCGGTCGCTACGTAGCGACCGAGCGATCGTCCCGCTCGGTCGCTACGTAGCGACCGAGCTCAAGCCAAAGCTCGGTCGCTACGTAGCGACCGAGCACTCGTTTCGCTCGGTCGCTACATAGCGACCGGGCTCGAGCCAAAGTTCGGTCGCTGTGTAGCGATTGAACCTTTCCGAACATCGATACGACACCAGTCCTTGCATTCTCGTCAAACCTTCGAATGCTATCTCCCGAAGACCGTAGCAAGCTCAGTCCATGTTTCCCGCTATTCTAATTCATCGATCAAACTTCGCGGATTAGAAACCGCGGAAAACTCGTAGTAAACGTGTCGAGTCGGAAGACGGCCCAAAGGGACCTAAAACACGACTCGAGGCCCATCCTACGATTTTTCTTAACCAAAAGCCCGTGAACCACAGCATGGTTCACGCTTGGCCCACGAGGAAGGATAAATGTCAAGTTTCCGCGGATAAATACGGAAGTTTTGAAGATAATTGTGAAGATCGGGAAAAATGGAATATCTCCATTTTTATGCTATGACGGCTTAAGGGCAGAAGAGTAAAAGCGTAAACCGACCTTGGAGCTAGTATATAAGGAGTCCTAGGCGAGGAGCAGAGAGAGGAACTTTTTCAGAGCAAACTTAGCACTTAGAGCGATTTAGGCAACTTTCCGTTTTTGTTATTTCGAGCTGCGACTCAATTAGGTTTAGCCGTCTTAGGGTTGCTAGAACTAGGAATCTCGCCGACAGCTCTCGAGCCCAGGCTTATACCTTGTTGTAACGCTCATACGCAGATTCGGAATAAGATCTACTTTGCTCTCTTTTCGATTTCTTATTTTTATCGTTGTTATTCTCGTGTTCTGATTGCTTGACGTGTGGTAATTAACAGATATCCGGGTCCTCTGGGAAACTAGGGTTTTCTTAGTTTCCTTATTTAAACGGAAATCGACAGTGCGAATTTCGGTTCCCACAGTTTGGCGCTAGAAGGAGGGGGCCTTACGGATCAATCTAACCCGCAAAAGCCACACACAGTCAGACATGTCAACCAACGACGCGGATAACGTGCAAACTCCCCTTAACGGAGGCAGCGGCACCGATCTCCACACTCCGGTAGCGGACGTATCTGCGGCCAACGCGCAAGCCAACGCCGCGACTCTCGAGGAGTTTAAAAAGATGTTCGCCACCTATGAAAAAAGGTCGGAAGAACAGGATAAGCTCGTGAATACCTTGACCAAACAGGTTGAAACCTTAACGGCAAGGACCCAAGCTATCCGTCCCCGCGGAACCACCAAAATCCGCGGGAAGAGGCTCGATTTCGCCACCCCACTCGATAGAGCAGGAGTCGCGCGGGAACGACCTTCCGGTCAAAACCCCAGCGAGAAGTCTCCCATCGAGAAGGGGAACTCTGAAAGTCTTCCGCTCCCTGCAAAGGACTCGGAGGATAACGAAGCCGAACACATTGACCTGGATCCTAGCGATGTCTCCAACGACACCGACGAGGATGTCGACAGACATCCAAGAAGGACCAGAAGCCGATCCGCTCGGGAAGGCTCCCCGTTCGAAAAACCAATGACGGAAGAAGAAGAAGTCGCCTATTGGAACGAACAAGAGGAGCTGGCCGAAAGGCAAACCGAGCTCACTCGCAGTAAGCGCCGACAGGCTCGGAAATCCACTGACGAGACATCGGATATCCGCGATCTTCGCGACTACATCACCAAGACTGCGGCAGAAGTGAGAGCCGTAAAGTCTCAAATCCATCATGCTACTAGTGCTGCCCCCGAGATCGATCGACTGCTGGAAGGAGCTCGAAAGACCCCCTTTACCAGTCGCATTTCGGACATGAGGGTGTCCGATCCGGGAAAGATCAAAGTACCGAAGTACGATGGTACGGCCGATCCGAAAGCGCACCTTCAGGCTTTCCACATCGCGATGGGAAGAGCAAGACTGAAGGACGGCGAAAAGGATGCCGGCTATTGCCGCCTGTTCGTCGAAAATCTTGAAGGAGCAGCGCTCGAATGGTTCGCACGCCTTCGTCGCAACACCATCGGGAGTTTTCGACAGCTCGCATCGGAATTCCTCAAACAGTACTCTGTATTCATAGACAGGGAAACCTCCGATGTTGATCTCTGGAGTCTCTCCCAGAGGGAAGACGAACCCCTCCGCGAGTTTATCAGTCGGTTCAAACTGATAATGTCCAGGGTCAGCGGGATAAGCGACAAAGTGGCCATCGACGCGCTGAGAAAGACGCTCTGGTACAAGTCGAAATTCAGAAAATGGATAACTCTCGACAAACCGCGAACGATCCAGGACGCCCTCCACAAAGCAACGGACTATATCATAGTGGAGGAAGAAACTAAAGTCTTATCGCAAAAACATAAGCCGGCAAGACCATCCTCGAAAGACGCAGATCCGAAGGGGAAAAAGAAGAACTCTCGTAACGACAAGTACGTCCATCACGAGGGGGAAGATCTCCAAGGGCGCATAACTATGCGATCAATTCGGATCAAGGCCGGACCACGGGCAACACATGGACTCGCAATCAAGGGTATGACGAGAACACCTTCTGCGAGTTCCACCAATCCCGAGGACACTCCACGACTAATTGCAAAGTCTTAGGAGCAAGACTGGCCGCGAAGCTGCTCGCTGGAGAGCTTTCGGAAGTAACTAGCGTCAAGGATCTCATCCTCGATTCTGATCGGCCTCCAAAGACGGACAGAAATCCGCCCGCCGAAAAATCTCCTCAACGAAACCAACCTGGGGATAAACGCGGTAGGAGGCCGGATGACAAAGGGAACGATAACAATCGTCGCAGAGTCAATATGATCATCGGAGGATCTCAATACTGCGGCGATACCGTGTCAGCCATCAAGGCTTACCAACGGAAGGCAGAATCAAGCGCAAATTGGCCTACATGGTCTCCTCCTCGAGACGGCCAAAGTTGCTCGATCACCTTCACGGAGGAAGAAGCCGGCGGTATCGACCAACCTCACTGCGACCCGCTCGTCATAGATCTCGTCATACGAGATTTAGAAGTCGGAAGGGTACTCGTCGATACGGGAAGCACGGTCAACGTAATCTTCCGCGACACTCTCAAGCGGATGAGTATCGAACTCGGAGAGGTAATTCCGACGCCAAAACCACTCACGGGTTTTTCAGGCGAAGTGTCGATGACTCTCGGATCAATCCAATTGCCAGTCATGGCCAAGGAGATCACGAAAATCGTCGAATTCGCGGTAGTCGACCATCCCGCTATCTACAACGTGATCATGGGAACCCCATGGCTCAACGCCATGCAGGCAGTTCCGTCAACTTACCACCTGGGTCTCAAGTTCCCAACGCCGAGCGGAGTCGCGGCCATCTGGGGATGCCAAAAACAGTCGCGACTATGCTTCCTCGCGGAGCATAAGTTAAGGCAAATCACGGCTTCTGCAAACGGCAAACGCGCGAAGATAGATCGATCTTCGGCCAAAAGCGCCCCGCACAAGGACGAAGTAAAATCGTCTGTCAACGCAAACGCATCGGACGTCGAAGCTCGACATAAATCCGAAGCCCACGCGACAACTCAACCGGAACATCCGGAAAATAGCGTCGACCCAGCCACGATCGACACGGTCAAGGCGGACATCGCGACACCAACCGCCGAGTAAGAACACTCGCGGCATGAAACAGAACTACGAGATGGCTTGATCCTCGAAAGGGGTACGTAGGCAGCTTGTCAAAAGACGAGTTCAGCTATCCCCCTCTCTAAAAAGGGGGGGGGAGTGGGTGCGTATACTCGTATACTCCCACAATCGCCATTATTGTAATCGAGTTTTTAGAAACATAAAATTTTTACAATATACACTGTCTTTTTATCGAAAACGCTTACGCTTCAGTTTACGCTCGTCTGCGGCCTCATCCGGCCTAAAAATCGTAAAGATTATCACCTTTCAAACACGCAAAAATACACGCATAATCCTCGAAAATAACTGCGAGACGTCGCAAAAAGTTAAAATTCGAGGACAATGCTAAACAAATTGTCCGAACGCGACCACCAAAAACTTTACACCCCGTTCGTCGATTGGCCCCGACGAACACGCCAGCCGTCTTAAACAAACGCAATCCGATCACTCTTTTGATCTTTAAAAACGTCCAGCACAAGGACAAAAGCGCGCTACAACAAAAATCTGAAATTTTGGTTTAGCACTTCCAGTTGATTCTGAGAAGATGCTCGATTCGTACCATACAAGTCATATAAGCCGAGAACATATCGCGGACTTTAAACCGGTGCGAGTCAGGAAGAAATCGCAACAGGAAAAACGATAGCCGGCTAGTCACCGCACAAACCTTAACCGAAAGTAAACCTAGGTCTTGCCCTAAACCCAACGCTCTGGTCTCAAACATCTCAAGGCATGATATCTAAAAGATACGAGATCATAAACCATGCCTCTCCGTTCGTATCTCAATGTTCTCGAAAATCGTAAAGACAGATAAATTTTTACGAAAATCACGAACGAACCAACAGATTGAACGTCTAATTAGAACTACATACGAGACGACAACTCGTATTTACTTCAACCCTACTCAGGAAAAACTCGAAACAAAACATTTATCATATAAATAAACCGCGTAAAGCGGCAAGGGATTCAAAGCCACCAACGGCCAGTCCCGGAAATACAAATACGGCCATCTTGGCCTAAACGAAATCCAAATTCAAAGGGCCACATTCGGCCGAAAACAAGGATAACTGATCCATCCCTCATAATCCAAAGTCAAAGTCCCCGGACAACGAAGCACCAAACGCATCCGCAGGACGATCCACTTCCTCGCCACCATCGTGAAAATCGATCGGGACCTCCTCGGTATCAGGAGAAACCGGGATGGAATCCCAGAACCCTTGAATCCTCTCGTCGATCGGAGGGATAAGCGCCTCAGCGTGGGCACGGTCACTCATCCCACTCTTCATCAAGCTCATTTCCTCTTCAAACACATAGTCGTCGGCTTGCGTCCTCCAAAGACTTCCGACCGAACCACGGCACTCGCGAAAGTCGCCCACCGAGGTAAAGGCATTCTTAAGGTTCCCGTACTCAACCTGGAACTGAGATGCGCGAGTCTTCATCACCTCGACGATTTCTCTTTTGCCTTTCCTCTCCGCTCTACGAACAGCCCGCGCATGATCACGAGTAAGCTGTGCCTCTCGCTCCAGCATCTCGCCTTGCACGCGAGCGAGATCCCGCTCCGCTTTCTCCGCGTTGAAGCGGTAGACCATGGCTTCTCTATGACCCGCCTCGATGGCCGAGCCCAGCAAGCTCAGGCCCTGCAAAATCGATGGGCGTGTTACAAATCCATACATAGGATAATCACTAAAAAATTCCCAAAAAAAAACTAACCCCATTGATGATGCGAGATCCTTCCGCAACGACTCTCGGCCTCGCCGATTCTTTCGTAGGAGGAGGAGCATCGAAACCCGATGGCAGCCCAGCAAAGAAATCATCGAAGTCCGGAATGGGGGCCTCGCTCGAACCGCTTCCGTCGCCGTAAGCAAGGTTCGGATCCCATCCTGGAAGCATAGAGTCGTCCATCGAAAACTCTATGTCGCCAAGATCGACATCTTCTCCCTTGGGAGGGACTCAACGAGCCATAATGAGCAACCCACCATGCCTCGTCTCGGCAGGATGCACCGAGTGAGGCACGAACTCCATCTTCGGAACGACGAGCTCTTCGTAAGAGTCGCGGACGAAGACCCTTTTTCGCAATCTTTTTCTTGCTCGACATCTTTACACTTCTCTTAAGAGAATAGAGAAAAAGGGTGGAGAGAAAGATAGAAAGTTTTTTTTTTTGAAAGATCTTAGAGAAAAACAAGAAAGTGAAAAAATTATGGAACAAGTTACCTCTCTTCTTATAAGACATGAGGATTTACTATTCAAGCTCGGACTTTCGCATATTAATTCCATCCATCACGCCTAACTTGCCAAACATGCCTAACCGCACGCTAGGATCCCCCCATGCATGATCCTAACGGGCTGGGGGGCTAACTGTTGGGGTCAAAAACGGTTACGACGGAATTACCACCCCGAAAATTCTCAGAGATCGTATTTCCGAAAGAGTTAGTAAAAGAAGGGATGTAATTTCGTAAAAATAACCTATACGAGGTTATTTTTACGAAGAAGTATTCTTTGGGATTCAAACCGAACGATCGTCCCGCTCGGTCGCTACGTAGCGACCGAGCTCGGGCCAAAGCTCGGTCGCTACGTAGCGACCGAGTGATCATCCCGCTCGGTCGCTACGTAGCGACCGAGCTCAGCCAAGCTCGGTCGCTACGTGGCGACCGAGCGATCGTCCCGCTCGGTCGCTACGTAGCGACCGAGCTCGAGCCAAAGCTCGGTCGCTACGTAGTGACCGAGCGATCGTCCCGCTCGGTCGCTACGTAGTGACCGAGCTCGAGCCAAAGCTCGGTCGCTACGTAGCGACCGAGCTCAGCCAAGCTCGGTCGCTACGTAGCGACCGAGCGGGACGCGACCGAGCTCAGCCAAGCTCGGTCGCTACGTAGCGACCGAGCGATCGTCCCGCTCGGTCGCTACGTAGCGACCGAGCTCGAGCCAAAGCTCGGTCGCTACGTAGCGACCGAGCGATCATCCCGCTCGGTCGCTACGTAGCGACCGAGCTCAGCCAAGCTCGGTCGCTACGTAGCGACCGAGCGATCGTCCCGCTCGGTCGCTACGTAGCGACCGAGCTCAGCCAAGCTCGGTCGCTACGTAGCGACCGAGCGATCGTCCCGCTCGGTCGCTACGTAGCGACCGAGCTCGAGCCAAAGCTCGGTCGCTACGTAGCGACCGAGCGATCGTCCCGCTCGGTCGCTACGTAGCGACCGAGCTCAGCCAAGCTCGGTCGCTACGTAGCGACCGATCGATCGTCCCGCTCGGTCGCTACGTAGCGACCGAGCGATCGTCCCGCTCGGTCGCTACGTAGCGACCGAGCTCGAGCCAAAGCTCGGTCGCTACGTAGTGACCGAGCGATCGTCCCGCTCGGTCGCTACATAGCGACCGAGCTCAGCCAAGCTCGGTCGCTACGTAGCGACCGAGCGATCGTCCCGCTCGGTCGCTACGTAGCGACCGAGCTCGAGCCAAAGCTCGGTCGCTACGTAGCGACCGAGCTCAAGCAAGCCAAGCTCGGTCGCTACGTAGCGACCGAGCACTCGTTTCGCTCGGTCGCTACATAGCGACCGGGCTCGAGCCAAAGTTCGGTCGCTGTGTAGCGATTGAACCTTTCCGAACATCGATACGACACCAGTCCTAGCATCCTCGTCAAACCTTCGAATGCTATCTCCCGAAGACCGTAGCAAGCTCAGTCCATGTTTCCCGCTATTCTAATTCATCGATCAAACTTCGCGGATTAGAAACCGCGGAAAACTCGTAGTAAACGTGTCGAGTCGGAGGACGGCCCAAAGGGACCTAAAACACGACTCGAGGCCCATCCTACGATTTTTCTTAACCAAAAGCCCGTGAACCACAGCATGGTTCGCGCTTGGCCCACGAGGAAGGATAAATGTCAAGTTTCCGCGGATAAATACGGAAGTTTTGAAGATAATTGTGAAGATCGGGAAAAATGGAATATCTCCATTTTTATGCTATGACGGCGTAAGGGCAGAAGAGTAAAAGCGTAAACCGACCTTGGAGCTAGTATATAAGGAGTCCTAGGCGAGGAGCAGAGAGAGGAACTTTTTCAGAGAAAACTTAGCACTTAGAGCGATTTAGGCAACTTTCCGTTTTTGTTATTTCGAGCTGCGACTCAATTAGGTTTAGCCGTCTTAGGGTTGCTAGAACTAGGAATCTCGCCGACAGCTCTCGAGCCCATGCTTATACCTTGTTGTAACGCTCATACGCAGATTCGGAATAAGATCTACTTTGCTCTCTTTTCGATTTCTTATTTTATCGTTGTTATTCTCGTGTTCTGATTGCTTGACGTGTGGTAATTAACAGATATCCGGGTCCTCTGGGAAACTAGGGTTTTCTTAGTTTCCTTATTTAAACGGAAATCGACAGTGCGAATTTCGGTTCCACAAACATCGGAGGATATCAAGTTGCAAGTGATGGAACTTTGTTACTCAATGGTCGAGTAACTGTTCCGAAAGGAGAAGGACTTCAAGAGGAGATTCTAAGGACTGCACACCATTCTCTCTTAAGCATTCATCCCGGGAGCACAAAGATGTATCGAGATATCAGAAGATATTACCACTGGCCAGGGATGAAGAGAGATGTTGCCATATGGGTTTCTCAGTGTCAAATTTGCCAGAGGATAAAAGCTGAACACCAAGTCCCAGGTGGCTTACTTAAAAGCCTACCTATCCCTGAATGGAAATGGGATGCAGTAGCGATGGACTTTATTCTGGTTTACCTCGAGCACCCGCCGCCGTGGGAATGATGCAGTTTGGGTGATTGTCGATCGTCTCACCAAATCTGCTCATTTCCTATCGATGAAACTTACAGACAAAGTTGAGACGTTAGCAGAGCTATATTTGGAGGAAATAGTAAAGCTTCATGGGGTACCAGCAAATATAGTTTCAGACCGAGACCCGCGCTTTACAGCTGAATTTTGGCGAGCCTTTCAACAAGCCTTGGGAACTGATTTGCATATGAATACAGCGTTTCATCCAGAAACCGATGGCCAAACCGAAAGAACCATTAGAACTCTGGAAGATCTGTTAAGGTTGTGTATCTTAGACTGGAATGGTCCGTGGGAAAAGTTTTTGCCGCTGATAGAATTCTCCTACAACAATAGCTACCACTCTAGTATTGGTATGTCACCATACGAAGCATTGTATGGTGGACCTTGTAGAACGCCAGTATGTTGGGCAGAAGTTGGTGAGAGAAGAATTCTTGGTCCAGAAATAGTAGATGAGGCTGCAGAAAAAGTAAGGATAATTCAAGCCAATATGAAGAAGGCTCAAGACCGACAAAAGAAGTATGCAGACCGCGGTAGAAGAGAAGTCATTTTTGCAGTAAATGATTTAGTCTTCTTGAAAGTAGCTGCACAAAAAGGAAAGGATCGATTTGGAAAAATTGGGAAGCTAGCTACTCGTTACATTGGGCCGTACCAAATTGTCGCTAGAGTTGGAAAAGTAGCCTATAGACTAGAACTTCCACACGATATGACTATGCATCCGGTATTTCATGTGTCAATGCTGCGTAAGCATATACCAGATTCGAATATAGTCGAGCCGCAGCGACCAGAGAACTTGCAACCTAACCTCACTTATCCTGAAGGTCCTTTGCGAATAGGCGAGCGTCGTATCAAGAAATTGAAGAATAGGGAAATTTCGCAAGTTCAAGTATTTTGGGGAAAGCGACAGAGAGTTGTTATAACATGGGAGGATAAAGATAAGTTCAGAGTTGATTATCCAGAACTCTTCTCAGATACCCCAGTCGTCCAGTAAAGGGTACACTTGTTTTTTGAGAATTCGGGGATGAATTCTTTTAAGGGGGGAAGAGTGTAATAACCCTCATGAGCCAATAAATTTTTGGTCGAGAAAAATCCCGCTCGACCAGTTTTTAGTTGGTTCAACAAGGATTAATAAAAATAAAGATCGACCCGGTAGATTAATTTCTCGAAAGGACTGTCTTGTGGTTGAAAGACCTTCACTTGATAGTTTGGTCGAGTCTTAATATTTTGGTCGAATTTTTATTAAACTGGAAGAGATTTTCTGAGAGCAAGAAGAGCCAAAGATAAGGAATATTTGGTTGAAAAATTATTGAAAATTATCAACCAACTGCTACAATTAATTTTGGACCAGACTCATGTCTTCCACCAGCCTGCTTGCTCACTCAGTCTTTAATCACATGACTTGCACCTACCTGCTTGCCTAGCTTCTTCAGTAACTGTCACATGACAATCACAAGCTGCCTGCTTGCCTTGTTTCTTAGATTGTCATGTGAGAAGCACATGAAAGGGCTGGAGTTTTCTTCAGGTTAAGGAAAGGACAGCAGCTTGTGCTGAGAGTGCTGAAGCAGCTGGCCAGCTGTCCCCACTCAGCTTAGCTTTGTCCTGAGTGAAACCCTCACCTGAAGCAAGCTCACCTCATATTTAACCCCTCTCCAGCTTCTTCCCACATTCAGAACCCTGCCGAAAAACCTAGAGAATTTCAGAGAGAAAAAGAAAGAAGAACAGAAAAATCAGTGAGAAAAATCAAGAAAATAAATCAAGAAAAAATTGGTGGTGACCTAATCTTCAACCTTAGCTCAGTTTCTTACTTGGGAAAGATCAGAAGGTGAGATTTTTAAATAAAACCCTAGACCTAGTTGAGTTCAGATCATGATCAGACCTTGATCTTTCTCTTTGATCAGTCCAGCCAAAGCTTACCTTGGAGAAGAGGATCAGCTGAGGCCATCTAGTCCTTTGGTTCATCTTGGTAAGCTTTGGTCTCCTTGCCTCAGTCAGTATCTGATCAGAACAGTTGATGTTTAGTTTAGGTCTTGGTCGGATCAGTTGTATAAGTTCTGATACAGTTCAGTTCTTGTTAATTTCGGTTGAATCAACCTCTTAGAACCACCAGCTATGATATTTTGATCTGGCTTTGAGTAAACCGATTTGAACTCAGTCTGATCTTGTCCTGAACTTTGTAGACTGACTAGAACCGAGCTGAACTTGTATAGTCTGAGCAGAACCAAGCTTGAACTGATCTGATCTAAGGTGTTAAGGCATGAACCGAACTGATCTTGTGATCATACCACTACTCGTTTCAGGTCAGAGGTAGAGTAAAGCTTGAAGTATCCAGTCCTGTCCATTCAGCCTTTATCAAGTGGAACTCAAGTCTTGTCCAAGCAAGTTTCAAGACTAATCTTTAGATGAGTCTAGAGAGAAGATGAGATAGATCATGAATGTGTACATGATTGAGTTTAAATTGTAGTATCTCAATTAGATAGTAAAGTCTTTGAATCCTTTAAGAGTGTATGGGTTTACTTAGTGTAAACACTTACACTTAAAGATTAATCAAAAGTTTAAAGTGAGGTTAATCATAATCATAGTACTTGTTCCCAAGTACTAATCTTAATTATGAAATAATCATGGTTTTCATTATGGATTAATCTTGGTTTAATTAAGAATTTAATCTAAGATTAATTAAGGAGTAATCATGATTAATTAAGTACTAATCTTGGATTAATTAAAGATTAATATAAGATTAATTAAGGATTAATCTAGGATTATTAAGAGTTAATTATGATTAATTAAGGATTAATTATAGATTAATTTGAAATAAATATGGAAGTAAAATAATGTGAAGTAAATGATGTGAAGTCTTGTTATATTCACTATCCCTAAAGCCCCCGCATTACCGTGACTTGGTCCTGCGAATGGAACAAGGTCATGAAGACACGATGATGGGGTAGCTCCCTGGAGACCGTGTACTGCATGACGATGCAGTGTCGGATTGTTCATACCGGACATTCGACAATGATGGTGATGCTAACTCACTAGTCTCAGTTAGCCTTAGTGGTTTCTCGGGTCTAGTATATATATTGTATTATATGATTATGTTAACGGGCGGGTGTTGTGGAAGTGATGTTTAAAAATAAGAATTCACAATGATGATCGATATTAAAGTATAGTACTAGTACTTGCATGATCATGTATATGCATTTGATAATTGCTTGATTTATTATTGATTGTGTTGTGATTCTAGATTCACTGAGTAAACTAGTTGCTCATGACTCATTTGTGTGTGCAGGTAACCTTAGGCGGGGGACACTTAAATCTTTTGGACGGAAGGAGCGGCCAACCAGCGGTAGTATTTTTTTGTCCTTGCAACGTACATTTTGATGTATATTTACTTAAAACGTTGTTGGGCGATAGGTCGTAGGGTAAACTATAACAGTTTGTAAGATTTTAAAGTAAATAAATAATGTATAAAAGATGTTTATAAATCACGAGTTCTCATATGATATTAGTCCTTGTCCGGGACGAACTAACTATCGAATATTGCTTTATCGGTTGAAAAGCCTAGAGTAATATCCGATAGGAGAGTCTGTGTTCTTTGGTTGTTGGTCTAAGGTGATCGGATTTATTTCGAGAACCTCGGGTCGACCATCAGGGAACATCTACCGTGTCATTTCCGGTTATCTACGATCGGGGGTGTCACACTTCCGCCTAGCAATATAAAGAGCACACCTCACGACGACGAAAAAGAGGCCCGTTACTGCCGCTTCTTCGCCGAGAACCTCACGGGAGCCGCCCTCGAATGGTTCGCTGGACTAGATGAAAACTCGATTGACAACTTCACCAGTTGGTATCTATGTTCCTCAAACAGTACTCAGTCTTCATAGAAACAAGAGTTGCCGAGGCAGATCTTTGGAATCTCAAGCAAGCGCCTTTCGAGCTGTTGAGAGCATACATAAACAAGTTCCGACAAATCAAAGCCAAGATTTTGCATCCAAACAAAGTCGTCGCCTTGGCAGCACTGAAGAATGGCATTTGGTTCTCATCCAAATTCAGGGAAGAACTGGCAGTACGAGCACCTATCTCGTTGGGTGACACCTTAAACTGAGCCTCTTACTTCGCCACCCATGAAGAGGAGGTCGCAGCCCTGAAGAAGCAGTATAGCGCGAACAAAAAAAATGTAGCGAAAAAGCCAACCGCTCCTAAAGAACCAGCGACCAAAGGGCAACATTCCTACGCAAGAAACAATGTTGGGGTCAAAACGGTCCCGACGGAATTAAATCCAAAAATCCTCGGAAATCGTATTTCCGAAAGAGATAGTAAAAGAAAATATAATTTTTGTAAAAAATAATCAACTCAAGCTCGATCATTGCGAAACTACCGCGCATGCACGCTATCTGGTCACTACGTAGCGACCGAGCGAGACGGACGCTCGGTCACTACGTAGCGACCGAGCGTCCGTCTCGCTCTGTCGCTACGTAGTGACCGAGCCGAGCCAAGCTCGGTCGCTACGTAGCGACCGGGCTCGAACCAAAGATCGGTCGCTACGTAGCGACCAAGCGTTCGTCCCGCTCGATCGCTACGTAGCGACCGGGCTCGAACCAAAGATTGGTCGCTACGTAGCGATCGAGCTCTTCCGAAACGTCGAGACGACACCAGTCCATGCATTCTCTTCAAACCATCAATGCTATCTCCCGAAGACCTTAGCGAGCTCAGTCTATGATTTCTGCTATTCTAGATCATCGATCAAACTTTACGGATTAACACCGCGGAAAGTTCATTCCTTATCGAAAGACGGCCCAAAGGGACCTAAACACGACTCGAGGCCCATGCTACGATTTCTTAACCAAAAGCCCGTAAACCACAGCACGGTTTACGCTTGGTCCATAAGGAAAGATAAATGTCAAGTTTCCGCGGATAAATACAAAGTTTTGAGGATAATTACGAAGATCCGAAATAATGGAATATCTCTATTTATGCTATGACGGCTTAAGGGCAGAAGAGTAAAAGCGTAAACCGACCTTGGAGCTAGTATATAAGGAGTCCTAGGCGAGGAGCGTGGACGAAGGATTTTTTCAGAGCAAACTTAGCACTTAGAGCAATTTAGGCAATT
The DNA here is from genome assembly GCF_020379485.1 of Brassica napus. Taxonomy (NCBI): domain Eukaryota; kingdom Viridiplantae; phylum Streptophyta; class Magnoliopsida; order Brassicales; family Brassicaceae; genus Brassica; species Brassica napus. The sequence continues at coordinate 5,820,998 of NC_063443.1, forward strand.
TTCCGTTTTTGTTATTTCGAGCTGCAACTCAATTAGGTTTAGCCGTCTTAGGGTTGCTAGAACTAGGAATCTCGCCGACAGCTCTCGAGCCCAGGCTTATACCTTGTTGTAAACGCTCATACGCAAATTCGGAATAAGATCTTCTTTGCTCTCCTTTTTCGATTTCTTATTTTTATCGTTGTTATTCTCGTGTTCTGATTGCTTGACGTGTGGTAATTAGCAGATATCCGGATCCTCTGGAAAATTAGGGTTTTCCTAGTTTCCTTATTTAAACGGAAATCGACAGTGCGAATTTTGGTTCCCACAGTTTGGCGCTAGAAGGAGGGGGATACGGATCAATCTAACCCGCAAAAACCACATCACACTCAATCAGACATGTCAACTACGACGTGGATAACGTGCAGACTTCTATTAACGGAGGCAGCGGCACCAATCTCCACACTCCAGCAGCGGACGTACCTGCGGCCAACGCACCAGCCAACGCCGCGACGCTCGAGGAGTTCAAAAGATGTTCGCCACCTATGAGAAAAGGTCGGAAGAACAGGATAAGCTCGTGAGTACCTAAACCAAACAGGTTGAAACTTTAACGGCAAGGACTCGAGCAATCCGTCCCCGCGGAACCACCAGAATCCGCGGGAAGAAACTCGACTTCGCTACCCCACTCGACAGATCTGGAGTCGCTCGGGAACGACCTTCGGATCAAAACCCTAGTGAGAAATCTCCCATCGAAAAGGGGAACCCTGAAAGTCCTCCGCCTCCTGCAAAGGATTCGGAGAATAACGAAGCCGAACACATCGACCTGGATCCTAGCGATGTCTCCAACGACCCGACGAGGACGTCGACAGACATCCAAGAAGGACCAGAAGCCGATCTGCTCGGGAAAGCGCTCCGTTCGAAAACCAATGACGGAAGAAGAGGAAATCGCCTATTGGAACGAACAAGAGGAGCTGGCTGAAAGGCAAACCGAGCTCACTCCCAGTAAACGCCGACAGGCTCAGAAATCTACTGACGAGACATCGGATATCCGCGATCTTCGCGACTACATATCCAAGAATGCGGCGGAAGTGAGAGCCGTAAATTCTCAAATCCATCATGCTCACTAGTGCTGCCCCCGAATCGATCGACTGCTGGAAGGAGCTCGGAAGACCCTTTTACCAGTCGCATTTCAGACATGAGGGTATCCGATCCGAGAAAAATCAAAGTACCGAAGTACGATGGTACGGCCGATCCAAAAGCGCACCTTCAGGCTTTTCACATCGCGATGGGAAGAGCGAGACTGAAGGACGGCGAAAAAGATGCCGGCTACTGCTGCCTGTTCGTCGAAAATCTTGAAGTAGCGCTCGAATGGTTCGCACGCCTTCATCGCAACACTATCGGAGTTTCCGACAGCTCGCATCAGAATTTCTCAAACAATACTCTGTGTTCATAGACAAAGAAACTTCTGATGTCGATCTCTGGAGTCTCTCCCAAAGGGAAGACGAACCCCTCCGCGAGTTTATCAGCCGTTTCAAACTGATAATGTCCAGGGTCAGCGGGATAAGTGACAAAGTGGCCATTGACGCGCTGAGAAGACGCTCTGGTACAAGTCGAAATTCAGAAAGTGGATAACCCTCGACAAACCGCGAACGATCCAGGACGCCCTCCACAAAGCAACAGACTACATCATAGTCGAGGAAGAAACTAAAGTCTTATCGCAAAAACATAAGGCGGCAAGACCATCCTCGAAGGACGAAGATCCGAAAGCAAGAAAGAAGAACTCTCGTAACGACAAGTACGTCCATCATGAGGGGGAAGATCTCCAAGGGTGCATAATTATGCGATCAATTCGGATCAAGGCCGAACCACACGCAACACGTGGACCCGCAATCAAGGGTATGACGAAAACACCTTCTGCGAGTTCCATCAGTCCCGAGGACACTCCACGACCAACTGCAAAGTCCTGGGAGCAAGGCTAGCCACGAAGCTACTCGCTGGAGAGCTCTCGGAAGTAACCAGCGTCAAGGATCTCATCCTCGACTCTGATCGCCCTCCAAAGACGGACAGAATCCGTCCGCTGAAAAATCCCCTCAACGAAACCAGCATGGGGATAAACGCGGTAGGAGGCCGGACGACAAGGGAATGATAACAATCGTCGCAGAGTCAACATGATCATCGGAGGATCACAATACTGCGGTGATACTGTGTCGGCCATCAAGGCTTACCAACAGAAGGCAGAGTCGAGTGTAAATTGGCCTACATGTCTCTCCTCCCGAGATGGCCAAAATTGCTCGATCACCTTCACAAAGGAGGAAGCCGGCGGCATCGATCAACCTCACTGTGATTCGCTCGTCATAGATCTCATCATACGAGACTTAGAAGTCAGAAGGGTACTCGTCGACACGGGAAGCACGGTCAACGTAATCTTTAGCGACACTCTCAAGCGGATGAGCATCGAACTCGGAGAAGTAATTCCGACGCCAAAACCGCTCACGGGTTTTTCAGGCGAAGTATCAATGACTCTTGGATCAATCCAGTTGCCAGTCATGGCCAAAGAGATCACGAAAATCGTCGAGTTCGCGGTAGTCGATCATCCCGCTATCTACAACGTGATCATGGGAACTCCATGGGTCAATGCCATGCAAGCAGTTCCATCAACCTACCATCTGGGTCTCAAATTTCTGACCCCAAGCGGAGTCGCGGCTATCTGGGGATGCCAAAAACAGTCGCGGCTATGCTTCCTCGCAGAGCACAAGTTAAGGCAAATCACGACTTCTGCAACTGCAAATCGCAAACGCACGAAGATGGATCGATTTTCGGCCATAAACGCCCCAAGGAAAGACGAATTAAAATCTGCCGACACAAACGCATCGGACGTCAAAACTCTCAACACGAATCCGAAGCGACGCTACAATTCAACCGGAACATCCGGAAAATCGTTTGATCCAGCCATGATCAACACGGTCAAGGCGGACAGCGCGACATCTACCGCCGAGTAAAAACGCTCGTGGCATGAAACAGAACTACGAGATGGCTTGATCCTCGAAAGGGGTACGTAGGCAGCTCGTCAAAAGACGAGTTCAGCTATCCCCCTCTCTAAAAAGGGGGGGGGGAGTGGGTGCGTGTACTCGTATACTCCCACTTAGAAAATCTTCATTATTGTAATCGAGTTTTTAGAAGCTTCAAAAACTTTTACTACAATCTACGTTACTCCTTTTTATCAAAAACGTTTACGCTTCAGTTAAACACGAAAACTTTCAGGACACACCTGAAAATGTCAAGACTCTTGTCTGCAGCCTCATCCGGTCCAAAATCGTAAAATTATCATCTTTCAACACTCAAAGATACACGTATAATCCTCGAAACTACTGCAAGACGTCGCAAAGTTAAAATTCGAAGATAATCCGAACAAATTGTCCGAATGCGACCACTAAAACCTTACACCCCGTTCGTCGATTGGCCCCGAAGAACACGCCAGCCGTCTTAAACAAACGCAATCTGATCACTCTTTTGATCTTCAAAACGTCCAACACAAGGACAAAAGCGCGCTACAACAAAAATCCGAAATTTTGGTTTAGCACTTCCAGTTGGCTTAAAATTTGCCTCTGATAAGATGCTCGATTCGTACCATACAAGTCATATAAGCCGAGAACCTATCGCGGACTTGAAATCGGTACGAGTCAGGAAGAAATCGCAATAGGAAAAACGATAGCCGGCTAGTCACCGCACAAACCTTAACCGAAAGTAAACCTAGGTCTTGCCCTAAACCCAACGCTCTGGTCTCAAACATCTCAAGACATGATATCTAAAAGATACGAGATCCTAAACCATGTCTCTCCGTTCACGTCTCAATGTTCCCGAAAATCGTAAAGATAAGTAATTTTCTACGAAAATCACGAACGAACCAACATATTGAACGTCTCATCGGAATAAATATGAGACGACAACTCATATCTACTTCTAAACCTACTCAGGAAAAACTCGAAATGAAACATTCGTCATATATATAAAACCGCGTAAAGCGGTAAGGGATTCAAAGCCACCAACGGCCAGTCCCGATAAGCAATAAAACGGCCAAAACAGGCCCATACAAATCTCGAATAAAGGCCACACTCGCGCCTCATCACCTCTCATAGTCCAAAGTCAAAGTCCCCGGACAACGAAACACCGAACGCATCCGCGGGACGATCCACTTCCTCGCCACCATCGGAAACCCGTCGGAACCTCCTCGGTATCAGGGGAAACCGGGATGGAATCCCAGAACCCTTGGATCCGCTCGGCGATCGAGGGAATGAGAGCCTCAGCGTGGGCACGTTCGTTCATGCCACTCTTCATCAAGCTCATTTCCTTCTCGAACACATAGTCATCGGCTTGCGTCCTCCAAAGACTTCCGACTGAACCGCAGCACTCACGGAAATCACCCACCGAGGTAAAGGCATTCTTGAGGTTCCCATACTCAACCTGGAACTGAGAGGCACGAGTCTTCATCACCTCGACGATTCTCTTTTTCCCTTCCTTTACGGACAGCCCGCGCATGATCACGAGTAAGTTGCGCCTCTCGCTCCAACATCTCGCCTTGCATGCGAGCGAGATCTCGTTCTGCTTTCTCCGCTTTAAAACGATAGACCATAGCTTCCCTATGGCTCGCTTCAATGGCCGAGCCAAGCAAGTTGAGGCCCTGCGAAACCAATTAACGCATTATAAGCAGAAAAGAAATAACTAGGCAATCACAAATATTTTCGAAAAAATCAAACCCCGTTGATAATACGAGACCCTTCCGCGACAACCTTCGGCCTTCCTGTTTCATTCGTTGGTGGAGGAGCATCAAAGCCCGATGGTAAACCAGCGAAGAAATCGTCGAAGTCCGGAATAGGAACCTCACTAGAACCGCTCCATCACCATGAGCAAGGTCTGGATCCCATCCCGGAAGCATAGAATCGTCCATCGAAAACTCTATGTCGCCAAGATCGATATCCTTCCCCTTTGAAGAATTCCACCCCGTCGCGGCAGCGGGGGCAGCGTCGGGACTCTGATCATCAGGCTCGGAGTCGTTCCCCCTTCCACAGGATCGGGACACACAAACCTTAGCGCCTTCTGAACTCGTTTCGGCGTGAAAGATGTCCAGAAAACGGACCATTCCTAAGAAGGTCCCTCACTTCAATGATATCCTCGGGAAACGGAGCCAGCGGGTTGATGAAAGGACGATTGTTCGGCAACCTCCGGAGTAGTGGGATATAACTCTCTTCGACAGATGCAGCGTCTATACGAACAAAGAATAAAATTTCTTCCACGAGTTGAAGTTGGAGCTGAACCTCTTAACCACCGACATGAAGCTCCGAGGGACCAGCCTATACTTTTCCTTATCCTTGACAAGCTGTAGCCTCAAAAGCGCTTCAAAGTGATCAACGGAAAGGGAGAGAGACCATGCTCATAGCTCAGGATCATGATTCCAATAAGGTGCTGAATGGCAAGAGGATTCAGCTGGTTTATCGCCACCTCGAAATGATCCAATACTCGGACAACGATTTTAGGAATCGGGAACAACAAGCGACAACGCACTACGAACACTTCGTAGCAAGTAAAGTAACCCTCCGGGGGGTTATCAGCGCGTTCGACTCGACGAGGAACCCGGAACTCCACCGTACTCGGAATAACGATCTCGAGAAACTCGCCGGTACTCCTGCTCGGTGCCCTTCCTCTATTGCACGATGGGTCAGGACCGGGAATGACTTCTTCTTGGGAGGAGTCATCGAACCGTAATGCGCAACCCACCATGCCTCATTCTTCTCGGCGGGATCTACCGAGTGAGGCACGAACTCCATCTTCGGAACAATGAGCTTTTCATGTGCACTCGCGGATGAAGACCCTTTTCTCGCAATCTTTTTCTTGCTCGACATTTTATACTTCTCTTTGGGAAATAGAGGGAAAGGATGGAGAGAAAGAAAGAAAGTTTTTCTTATGAGAAATCTTGGAGAAAACAAGAAAGTGAAAAAAGTGTGAAGAAATTACCCTCCTTTCTTATAGGTATAAGAATTTACTATTCAAGCTCGGACTTTTGGATATTAATTCCATCCAACACGCCTAACTTGCCAAACATGCCTAACCGCACGCTAGGACTCTACGATGCATGGTCCTAACGGACTGGGGGGCTAACTGTTGGGGTCAAAAACGGTCACGACGGAATTAAAATCCGAAAATTCTCGAAATCGTATTTTCGAAAAAAGATAGTAAAAAGAATAATATAATTTTCGTAAAAATAACCAATACGAAGTTTTTACGAAGAAGTATCCTTGAAAGACTCGAAATAAACAACTCAAGCTCGATCATTGCGAAACTACCGCGCATGCACGCTATCCGGTCGCTACGTAGCAACCAAGTCCAAGCGAATGCTCGGTCGCTACGTAGCGACCGAGCATCCATCCCGCTCGATCGCTACGTAGCGACCGGGCTCGAACCAAGATCGGTGGCTATGTAGCGACCGAGCTCTTTTGAAACGTCGAGACGACACCAGTCCATGCATTCTCTTCAAACCATCAATGCATATCTCCCGAAGACCGTAGCAAGCTCAGTCTATGATTTCCGCTATTCTAGATCATCGATCAAACTTTGCGGATTAACACCGCGGAAAGTTCATTCCTTATCGGAAAAAATCGTAGTAAACGCTTCGAGTCGGAAGACGGCCCAAAGGGACCTAAAACACGACTCGAGGCCCATCCTACGATTTTTAACCAAAAGCCCGTAAACCACAACACGGTTTACGCTTGGTCCACAAGGAAAGATAAATGTCAAGTTTCCGCGGATAAATACGGAAGTTTTGAGGATAATTATGAAGATCGGAAAAATGGAATATCTCCATTTTATGCTATGACGGCTTAAGGGCAGAAGAGTAAAACCGTAAACCGACCTTGGAGCTAGTATATAAGGAGTCCTAGGCGAGGAGCGTAGAAGAAGGATTTTTTCAGAGCAAACTTAGCAATTAGAGCAATTTAGGCAATTTTTTGTTTTTGTTATTTCGAACTGCGACTCAATTAGGTTTAGCCGTCTTAGGGTTGCTAGAACTAGGAATCTCGCCGACAGCTCTCGAGCCCAGGCTTATACCTTGTTGTAAACGCTCATACGAAAATTCGGAATAAGATCTTCTTTGCTCTCCTTTTTCGATTTCTTATTTTTATCATTGTTATTCTCGTGTTCTGATTGCTTGACGTCTGGTAATTAGCAGATATCCGGGTCCTCTGGGAAATTAGGGTTTTTCCTAGTTCCTTATTTAAAACGGAAATCGACAGTGCGAATTTTGGTTCCCACAAACAACTCACCGCAAAAATCTTCAACATACGACCTCAGCAAATATTGCGCTTTTCATGACCGCAAAAGCCAATCGACCGAAGAATGTTGAGCAGTTCCCTCAACATATCACCAATGCCTGAAATTTCAAACCCCGAAAGTAGTCGAGAGTATTAGAGGAAGCCAGAAGAGCTCCAGGATATGCTACCTAGCAAGCTTCAAGGGCATCGAGCAACACTCCTAATCAAGCAGCCAAAACCAACAACAGACGTGCCCGTGTACACGAACCATCGAACAACAAACCCAGTCCCTGGGGAAATAATCATACTACGTTATGACTTGATCCCTCGACGAGGGTACGTAGGCAACTCACGACACGAGTACAGTCACCCTCCAACTTCAAAGCTCGAAGTAAACATATAACAACACCCGAGGGACAATGGCACGACAATATTAAGCTGCTTTCCTTTTCAAATCTGTAACAAACTAGAATCCGACACCTTAATAAATACAGTTCTTAGACATTGCTGTTCGAGCATATCGGATCTCCTATCGTAAAACTACGACAGTCGACCAAAAACCAGGACCCTGATCAAGTCCTCGGTTGCGGCAAACTCCGCCACGAGCGCAACGAAACTAGCTAACAAATCTTTTGTTACATCAAAACCGTCGATAAGATATCTACAGCAAATTGACTCACGGCCCCAAAAGATCGGCCTCGCATAAACATAAAAATAGCAACAAATAAAACGGGACTCGCTACCCCCCTTCTTTATTAAATAATAATTAAAGAAACAAAAGCAAAGGGGAAAACAGAACAAATCCATAACCTACTCTTCGATGCCGAATTGCCATCCTTGAACTGACCACCCGAGGACTTCGTCACGTCGCCCGCCACAGATAGGACCTTAGCAAGGAAATCTTCTGGTAAATCCTCAGAAATCTGAGGCAGATCAAGCTTCCCAACGGAGAAATCCGAAATCTCCATCACATCGAGTTCGGACTCGAGCTTGACCTCCTTCGTTTGAAGGCCCAACAGCTCGTCCGAAGCCAAAAGATTGTTGTTCATGATCTCTTTCAAGAGATCTATATTCTCCATGACAACCCTAAGATGAGCTTCAGAATCAGTTGCGGCTTTCTTCCTCTCCCACCTCTTCTTTAGAGATACCAACATGTCCAAGTAGCTGTCCCCATAGCCTTTTTGGCGTCATAAGTCGCACGACGAAGGTCGTCAGATAACTTATTAGCAGAAAATTCAACCTTCTCCTTTAAAAAGGAAACCTGCTCGAGGGCCGATTTCCTCTCGTTACTCAAACTCGCAGACGAGCTTCGAGCGAAGCAGCCTGATTCCCTAACTTTTCGGCAGCGGCCAGTTGAGCAGCGTTGACACGCTCGATCCTGAGCCATCTTCAGGCCAAGCTTTAGCTCTCGAACGACCTTCTTTATTTTGTAAAGCTCGTCGGAATGCGGAACATCCCGCAGGCGTTTCTCCAAAGTCGCTGCGAACTAGTTGTTAGCCTCCATAGCCTAGGAAAACGACAAATCAGCACAGACAAAACAAACCGAAGATTTAAAAGGATCGAATATCGAAAAAGAACGACCTTAGCATGGGCCACTGCCATCTTCACATAAGCCTCGCGTTCCATCATATTTCGCAAAGAAGGAAGGGGACTCCCAGCAGGTTGAAGTGCCTCACCAAGTGAGCAATACTTTTCGGGTCTTCCGTAATAGGGCAATCCTTGGAGTGAGAAACTGCCAATGAAACGGCTTGGCAACTGCCGCCTCACCCGAAACACCGAGACGATGGTCCGAACGAACCATTCGTTTTTGCCTTCTTCAGGGGCGGTCACGTCCTCCGAACCTGTCGGGCTACTCAGGTCCTTTACCTCTTGGGCCAAAGCCCGCAGAAGTCAGGTCTCCTCACAAAGAACTTCTGTGAGCGCTTCGCTCACATCTCCGGATCGAATGCGTTCCGCATTAATACTACCAGTTCAAGTTCGCACCCTATCAGAGACGCGAAGGTTTGATCTTCTCGATGCCATGTTTCTTTGGCAGGCAAAACGAAATTAAACAAAGCACTATGGTAAATCCTAAAACAAAGTAAAGCTTTATAAAGGTCAAGACCTCGCCGTATCTCAACGACCTGAGAAAAAGGAATCCCAAAGACTAAGGAAACAAAGATATCCCAATAAATTATGCTTATCCGATAAGAATATCCGAAACGTCATGATCAAAGATCGCGAAAAAACAAAAACGCAAAAGATATTAAATCAAAAACTAGCAAGAAGCGGAATCATCAGGGACAGATGATCCCCCGATCTGATCCACCAATCCTCAAGATTTGAGGAAGATCGTCCCAAATTGAGATATGGATTACTTATTAAAAAAGGGGCTAACCAATCACCAATTGAATCATCAATTCCCCAAATTAATGTGAGATATGGATTACTTATTAAAATTGAGTTCTAGAATTGAATCTATAAACCATTAGCATCCTTGAATTGTAGTTTTGAATATCTTTATTGACAAATCCTTAGGTCTAACTATTTCTCCTTATTGTTTACAACTTCAATCAATCGAACAACTGCCTTGTTCACCTTGCTTTCATTTATATTTACTGCTTTACTATTGATTGCCTAGCTTAACCTTGATTTTTATAGTCTATTGTGTCCCCATGTTCTTTGTGGATTTGATCCCTAAGTACTACAACTGATCCTCTTATTTGAGAGAGTAAAAATCACTCCTTAGGGTAATTTGAGTGATATCAAATTTGGCGCCGTTGCCGGGGAGCAAGGATTCGCCATTAGACTTGATTAATAGTTCTTAATTGTGTGAGTCTCTGCTGTTTTAAAAAAACTCTTTGCAAAGACTACCCTTTGTTTTTGCTTGAGGATAAGCAAAAGGTAAGTTTGGGATGTGATTATCATGAATTTTACCCACTTCCATCCATGGTATATCAGTGTTTTAGGAACTATCTATGTTGTTTTCGAGTCCTTTTAGCACTTTTACAGGTTCAGGGATGATTTGGAGAAAAGTAGTGATTTTGGTGCATTTTTGAGATAACATGAGAGGAAGCTCGAAGATGACCATCGAACCAGTTCGAGGTCGACCTTTAGAGTCCACCATCGATCGATGCACACTTTGTGCTATAGATCGACAGCGAAGCGCGCAAATCCCAGCCGGCTTAAAACCCAAGTCAAGACATAATTACAGGAATACCCCTGGCCGACTTTTAACCTAATATTTATGTGCTCTGCCATTGTTCTAGGCAACACACACATTCTACACGATTCATATTTTCTAGTTTCACACAGAAAGGTTTTTTAGTAGATTTGAGAGAAGATCCATGACTCCCTCAGAGATTTGTATCGGAACTCCAATATTTATAACCTTAATCTATTTGAATTCTTTTATGTTATTTGTCATGAATGTTTTGCTATGTCTGAGTAGTTCATCTTGTTAGGACTGATCTAGTGACTGCTCCCATTTGTACCATTCAAATAATGTACGACGCAACAACTTTTCTATAGGTGCAGTACTTGGGCAGAAAAAGGACAAGAAGCTACATGATTCTACTATAGTAGTAAGACTCTCTACGATGCACATGAAATTATGCAACAACGGAAAAGGATTTACTAGCTGTCGTATTCACTTTTGAAAAGTTTTGACCTTACCTAGTTGGTTCTAAAGTAGTTGTTCACACTGACCATGCTGCTCTAAAGTACTTGATGCAGAGAAAAGAGGCGAAGCCAAGAATTTTAAGATGGATCCTTCTCCTGCAAGAGTTTGATATAGAAATCAAGGATAAAAGGAGTAGAAAACGAAGTTGCTGAACACCTCTCATTAATAAGAGCAAAAGACGACGTTCCAATTGATGACTTCCTACCCACCAAAACGTCTATCAGACGGAATCAACGTTTATTGGTAATGTATCTCTTACATCTGAACATTGTAGACCGACACCTAACAAGGTGTATCGATCGATATCTCAAACGGCCATCAAACCGAACCACAAATAGACGAAGTAATTGTTTACAACGTTTCTTGCAATCCCACGCAATATGAGTTAAATTCTCCGGAGGTAGAAGTTTAAGTCGGCGGCTGCATGTGTTAGATAACACCAACTCAGATAGGTATTGGTATGCTGATATAGTATACACCAATAAAAAATTTCTTAGAGAAATTCGGAGATGCTATTGGGACGAATCATACCTCTACAAACATTACTTTTATGGTTATATAGATGTTGTGTCGCTGAAGGTGATGTTCCCGTATCTTGTTCGAGTGCCATGGGTTTGATTATGCTGAACACTTTGAGAGTTTTAAGACAGTATCTAAAATCCTAAAAGCAGGCTTTTGGTGGCCACCATGTTTCACACGACTCAAGCATACATAGCGCAATGTTACCGATGTCAACAAAGAGAAAATCAGCAAAACACACGAAATGCAACAAAACTTCATTCGTAAAGTACAGGTGTTTGACTGCTGGGGCATCGATTTCATGGGCCCTTTTCCTTCTTCGTTTGGGAATAAATATATCTTAGTCGATGTCTAAATGTATCCAAATGGGTAGAAGCAATAGCCTCCCCACCAAATTACGCTGGTGTAGTCGTGAAACTTTTCAAAAGTATCATTTTTCCTAGATTTGGAGTTCCTTGAGTAGTTATAAGCGATGGAGGCTCCCATTTCATCAACATAGTGTTTGAGAAGCTGCTTAAAAGCATGGAGTCCACCATAGAGTATCTGTGAATTATCATCCTCAGACCAGCGACAAGTAGAATTTTCCAACCGTCGATCAAGGAAATCCTAGAAAGACAGTAGCAAAAACAAGAAAGATTGCCCTACCAAATTGGATGATGCACTTTAGGCTTACATAATTGCATTTAAAACGCCACTTAGAACTGCACGATTACACATGCTTTATGGGAAAGCATGTCACTTTCCAGTGGGGTGAGAACACAAAGCAGTACGGGCCCTAATAATGTTAAAATTTGATATCAAGCCTTCAAATGAAAGGAGATTGATACAACTGAATGAGTTAGATGAAATCAGAAATCATGCTTATCAGAACTCGAAACTGTACAAGGAAAGAACAAAAGCTTATCACGATAAGAAGATTATCTCTAGAGATTTTGAACCGAATGACCGACTGCTTCTGAATAACTCTCGTTTGACGATATTCCCTGAGAAATTGCGTTCATGCTGGTCAGGTCCCTATGAACTGTCGTGATAATCAACTCTAAGGGAGAAGAGTTCATGGTGAATGGACAGAGAGTAAAGTACTATTGGGTGAAGGCTGAAATACCAGACAAGCAAATTGCACATGTGGGAGTGCACCTACCTATTGATATGGCATGACAGTCCAGCTAAACAACGTACAACAAGCACTCAGTGGGATGGAACCCCTGCTTGATATTTTCTTCTTTACTAAAAAAATAATCTGAGGAGACGACTGCACCATCATCGACGATAGACCGGTCAGTATTGATAGGCAGCATCATGAGCATCGATCTATCGCCAGTTAACTGTGTCGGCGACACTCATATCCAGTGAGCAGGTTATCAGTTTTCCATGTTACATTGTGTACTTACCATTTGTTTTCCCACCAATCTTAGACTATATGACACTGGGGATAATGTTGTTTAAGTCTGGGGGAGGTATTACTATACCGTATTTTCTTTTGATATTATGAGTTTTATAAAGTCAAGAACGGATGATGAATTTCAATTTTTATTACTACTCTGACCACTCTTTTTAGCACCATTCTTTGAGTTATTGACTGCAGGGTGAACTGATAGAAAACGCCGTAGTGGATCACCCGCCAATAAATCCACGCTAGCTGAGAAAGTCTGGAGAAGCCAAAGCTGACTTCCAACCATAATCAATCCAATCCAACTTCCTTGTTTTGGGGCTTGGTATACATTGGATCGAAATCATTTAACTCTCTTCCGCATCTACACTGAGATGATTTCCTGAGATGCAGAGGGGTAGGTACATTACCTATGACCCCACTATTCTAATTAAAAAAAGAATGATCACACATTTCTGGAAGCAAGGGTAGGTACATTACCGATGACCCCACTATTCGCCTGCACTTTTCAAAAAAAAAGAAGAGAAAATTGAAATGAAGATGAACAAGATGGACTGCATCAGCATCACTATTCCTTTGAATTGAGATAAAAATATTCAGATAAGAGAGAAAGGGAAATATTAGAATTAGACTACCTGTTTAGTTCATATACTTGCGTGAGTTCAATCCATCTGTCCTTTGATCAATACTCCCAAGATGTAGCATACACATTATTTATATGAAGAAATGAAGTCAGTAGAGGGGTATGTCAGATGGAATCAGCTGAGGCAATAGCTGGATGTTTGGTGCTAAGCTAAGGCCTAGTACATGGAAGTGCCTTTGAGATAGGTACTTATTTGATGTGGCTTGCAACATTTGCAGAGATGAAAGTAGTGATTTTAAACCTTTTTCACATATTTGTTCTATTTTTTGCTTGAGAGCAAGCAGAGGATAAGTTTGAGGGAGTTTATATCCTTGGATTTCACCACATTTAGTTATCTTTCCAATGCCACCGGTGTGAGGTCCATCCAATGGTTAGATCTAAAGTTATCTCGATTTACTGAAGAGTGGTACGTCTGCCTCGTGAGAGGAAGCTGTCGAGGTTTAGAAGGAGTGTCGATCGATGACACAGCCTTGGTGTCGATTGACACTGATGTCAGAAGATGGGCTGAACCTATTTCGTGACTGATTTAAGCCATAAGTGACCACATGTTACCAAAATATCCCTAGACGACTTGATATCATATATTTACTGTTTCTAAGCCTTGTTAATGGTTAGCTTCATACTATTCTAGAGGGAAAGAGCTTAGGATTGGGGAGAGAGATCTGAACACCTTTAGAGATAGAAGATCTTGACTTCCTTTGTTTCTTTACTGTACTGTCTTTGATTTTATTATACTGATATATTATTCAGACCATCATAATGTTTCTTATGATATGTCTGAGTAGATATTCTGTTAGATTTAGGGTTCGTCAAGGGTTGAATTATGGTTTGATTAAATTAGATTTAGGGTTCTTAAGGGTTTAATTATAGTTTTCTTATTCTAAGATTAGGACTAATAACCAACCCTGAACTTAAATCTTAGGATTGATAGTCGCAAGCAAAAGCATGGTATGCTGCCTGAATGAACTAGCACGATCGGATAAGTTAGGCACATATGAAAGTTGGTAAAAGGGTTATAGAACACATCAAATCTTTTCGCTAAAGCTTTTCAGAAGTAGTATCGATCTACACTCCATCAGAGACATCGATCGATAATCAGTAAGAGACATCAATCGACAATCCATAGAAGGCATAGATCGACACCCTCAGGATTCACATACGAGAGTTGGATTCCTAGGTCTAAGCATTAGATATTCTCTACCTATGAAAGTTGATAGATTATATTCCAACTATGAGTTTGAGAACGAGTCTTTTAATAAATCCTTAATAACTTATTTAGTTTGCATACCTATCATACCTGAGAGTTCACTTAAGTCTAGCTTTTTCCCTCATCTTTATAAACAACAAACAACTTCTATTAATTTACTTGCATAATATCATTAATGTCTAGCATAATTTTGAACACAAAAAGCTATTTTGTAATCTTAGAGTCCTAGCTTTTCCCTCATCTTTATAAACAACAAACAACTTCTACTATTTACTTGCTTAATATCATTAATGTCTGGCATAATTTTGAAAACAATAAATCTATTTTGTAATCTTAGAGTCTCTGTGAATTTGATCCCCAAGTAGTACAACTGAACCTCTTATTTGAGGAGTAAAAGTAGCTTTAAGGTTAATTTGAGCACTATCAGATATCGTGAATCACTTTCGGATAGGTCACTCATTCTTCTATTACTCTTGCTCAAACATACTTAATTCTGGAGTTTTAAATGGATGTGTGGCCGAAAAGGTAAGCACACTTTGATGATATATGTAGTCAAATCATTATATTTACCTTTCATCATATATGAGAAATCATGATGTTACAATTCATCTCCACTCACTAGAGCACAATGTCCTCGTGCCGCACCATGACTGGTCTAAAGACGCCTCTCGGGTAAGAACCGATGGCTATCAGCTCGGATACCACTTGTATGGGCCTTCCACGCCTGTTCTCTCGCTTGTAGGCTCAATCATGTGTGATGGGCGGTACGTTAAATTTTTTAGCGGCTCTTAAATTTTGATTACTAATCCTACAATCACCACATTACCTTTTCCTGTGCTTTGGCCTCATTCACACGATATCACGAATTATTTCCGATAGGTCCCCATGTTTTTACTATTTAAGTTCAAACACACTTAACTCAGTAATTCTTAGCGGATGTGGTTTTTGAAATGGTAAACATATTTTGATAATATATGTAACCAATCAATTATTTTAAACATTTCATTATATACCAGAAATTAGAGCATTACATGTTTTTGGAGGAACTCATTGTGAGGTTCTGGAGAGAAAAAAAAATATATTTTTATATCGTTTTAGGAAGATGATTGTTCTTGATTTATTGAAAAATGATTTGATATGTTTTCAATAGTGATGTAAGTATATAGACAATGAGGTGGTATGGTATTACAAGTTAAGAGAGATATTGGTTGATATAAACTGATAGATCTAACAATATAAAGGCTGATATCCTGAGTGCTCACCATGTCATGTCTGCCAAAAAAATCATCCAATAAGGAACTTTCATGCCACATCACCTAATTGCTCTCTCTCGAATTGAACTGCACACTGAAATATGTGGACTCTATCTAATTCTCATGCAAACTGATATACCTTGGATTTGACCCGTTTTCATGTATGGTATATAGTGTTTTACTATATATATATATCTATGTTTTCTACTCTTCTAGGTATGTTTTTAGGTTCAGGTGCATTTCGGAGTAAAGCTATGACTTTGGAGCATTTTGGAGCTTAAAGGACATTTCACCCGAGCTGACCATGTAGAGGTCGACGAGAGGAAGAACAATCGATCGATGTGCATCCTGTGCTATCGATCGACACCAAGAGATGCCTCGACAATGAAGATTAATATCGATCGATGTACACAAGTACCATCGATCGATGTACATAAGTACCATCGATCGATGTCGAGACATTGGACATGCGACATTTTGGATCCAGCGGACTTAAAACCTAAGGCCAAGCCAAATTACGAAAATGCCTTGACGAGTTTTTACCTAGTAGATTATATACTGCCTAAGTGTTTTGACGGCAGAGAGAGCTTTTTGTTACAGTTTTATTTTGAGAGAGAAGAGAGAGGTTTGGAGAGAAGATCACTTGTGATTGGAACTCCTTGTTTTCATTTCTTTTCATCTATACTATGAATTCCCATTTCTTTATTGTTATGAATTGCTTTGCTATGTCTGAGTAGTTCATTTTAGATCCGGGTTCAGATAGGTTTGTTGGAATAGCCCCATTTATAGATCTGCCATGTTGTGATATTCATGATAGATTTGTATTCATTGCTTGTTTTAGCCTTGCTACTAGAACTTGATCATAGGATTGCATACTCAAGCACCCTTGTTATCCCATCCTGACATCTATCTATCATATTAGGACTGCTAGAGAGGGCTAACTGCCAATTTAATATCTTAATAGGGCATATCATCTCGCTCATAGGCCTGGCTAGAACCCGTCGATCGATGTCCTCAACTGACTATCGGTCGACTCAGGCAAAGGTGTATCGGTCGACGTCCCTATAGGACCGTCGATCGACACTCTTTCGTTGTCAACATACTAACCGTTGAGACACGAGATCTAGCATGTTAACCAGTGAAACATGCGACAGCTGATCACTGAGTTAAGCGGTTGAGCTCTAACATATCATGCATGCAACAAATAGGCATCTATAGATATTATAATCTCCAACACCTGAATAGTGGCCCTGCATCTAATATCATTTCCAACCAGTTACATTTACTTTTTACTTTGCTTGTTACTATTGCTATTTCATTTAAACATTTACAACTCTTAGAATTAATAAACACTAGATTAATTGTTCCCTAGCTCCTTGTGGATTTGATCCCTAAGTACTACATCTGAACCTCTTTGATGAGAGTAACACTCTTTAGGGTAATTTGAGTGGTATCAAATTTGGGCAGTTGCCGGGGAGTTTTGATCGCCATTAGATTAGTTTTATTGATTCTTATTCTTTTCTCTACCCCCTTTCTAACATAATCTTTTTCTTGTCTTTTCGGTGCATGCCCAGCGGTACCAGAAGCAACAAGGAGAAAGACTTGTTGTTCTCAGACGATCCTGCTCACTTGGAACGCACTATCCGTAGAGGTCAACGTTCCAATCATCGCTCGACGCAACAACTTCGTCGTTGATCGATACTCACAACCAACCATCGACCGACACCAGGACCTTCATCGTCGATCGATCCTAATCGTTCGACAACGATCGATACTACAACCGCGTACGTCGATCGATATCGTGTCGTCAAAATGGTAAACATTATTATTCTAACACAGGACGAGAACGGAAACCTGTATGACCAGGACGGTCATCTGCGTAATGCAACAGGTCAGACAATAGATGCTCATGGACTGTAATCCCTGATGCTGATGCTACAGAGCTGCTCAACCTGTAGACGAGGACGCTCGATCGAAACCACTGGCCGACTACAATCGCCCAGATGAGTAGTATTCCAACAGATCACTATTCGACTTCCGGAGATCCAGAAGCAGAATTCCGAGCTGAAGCCTCAATACACTCTCGTGTCGCAGATACCCTACTCTGGTTTACCGCACGAGCATCCTATGGAGCATCTAGAACGGTTCGAGGATTAATCGCTGCTATTCGGATGGAAGGAGTCCCCGAAAATTACCTGCTGTGCAAGCTCTTCAGATACAACTGAATGGAGAAGCAATGCACTGGCTTAGGCAGCAACCCACAGGATCCTTAACATCCTGGGCCGACATCAAGAATGCTTTCTTTCGAAAACTTCTTCCATGAGGCGCGTGCTGAAGAACTTCGAAACAAAATTTCCACATTCTCGCAGGAGGCTGGAGAGTCCTTTCAAAGATGCGTGGATTAGGTTTAGGTTCTTCCAGCGAGACTGTCCACCCACGAATTTAACGAAGTGCAGCTGCTAAGCACTTTCTTCCGAGTCCGCCTTACAGTATCAAATGGCTCTTGATACGGCGAGTGAAGGAAACTTCACTACTCAAAATCCTTAAAAGCTGTGAGACTTATCAAAAACCTTGCTAACAGCAGCAGCACCAAAACACGGACTCTGAACGGAAGAAGTCTGTAGCCCTCTATCGGGAAGGAACAGATGGACGAAGTAAGAGCTAAGTTAGATGTGGTGCACGAGCTTCTTAGGAAGCAAGTCTGTTTAGCTGAAGGAGAAGTAGTAGATACGGAAGGAGAAGAAAATGTGAATACATCGGAGGTACCAGATTCCAGAAATTTGGAAACCAGGGCGAAACAGAAACTTCTTTGGAAATGGTCAAAGAAGTAACCAGAGTTCACATTTTCAAAAACCCTCAACAACAGCAAACGCTACTCTCGAACTCCTACTACTCCAACTCAGGAAAGCAGATCGAGAAATGCTTGATCAAGTACTGTTGGGACAACAACAATCACCGTGGATTTTTCAACGGTAAAAAATAGACTCCGCCTACAACAATCTAAAACACCAAAATCGAGACCTTAGGGACTCAGTGAGAAAACTTGAAACGCAAGTGATTCAGACTGGCGAGACTATAAAGAGACAAAAGCTTTCGTTAGAGAGGGCAGGAGCTGATAAAGGAAAACACCACGTAAATGCCATCATAGATAATGATTTCTGGCAAGTGGTTAGACATGAAAAGCTTGAGGAAGGAGACTTCGAATCGAAAGCTCCATGAGTCTCGGCGGATCCCAATGGTGTCGACCGATGTCGATGAACTCGCATCGATCGACAGACCATGACGAAGATCGATGGACGGATAACTCCAGTCATCGATCGACGTCGTCCGACTGAAATGCAATGCGGTTCGAATTCTAACTCATGAGGAATTGCAGCTAAGCATCCTCACCCACCCTCCCCTTTCTATAAAATCGATCGATCGTTGAGCCAACCATCGATCGACAGAGTGAGTCCGACGTCGATCGTCACAACACACCTCCCATCGATCGACAGACACCTCTGACATACCGAGTGTGGTTACCCTTAATCGATAATGACTATATCAACGCACTCAGACCATCACCTAAACCATTACTAACCCCACCCAACCGAACCAAAACCCAACGCTTGAAATAGTTCAGTAGAACCAGTTCAAGAAGATCATGAAACTGAAGGGAGAAGGTTAAGGAAAAGAAATGAGAAATTCTAAGAACGTTATGAGGGAAGCTAACGAGAAGGAAATGGATGGTTTCACTAAAAGAATCCTCAGACTCTCAATCAAAAAGCTTTTGATGAAGCTTACTTCACACACCGGTTGTGGATGTTCTTCAGAGAAACAAAGGTAACTGAGGAGGACATTAGGAGAATGTTTCATCAAGTCAGAGAGAAGATGAAACACAGGATGACATTAACGAAGAAGAGTTATCCTGAGAAGTTTGCAATACCATGCGTAATCAGGGTGTTGAATTTCCCCATTCTATGTGTGACACAGGATGAATCACTTTGTAAGAAGCTTGATTTGGATACATAAAGTGGTGGAGAATCACTAGGAGTTGAATAAATCTCATAGGAGTTGGGATGAAGAAGTTATCCCCTTTCAAATCTGGTGATTCTAGTTTCCCATTTTGGAATATGACTCTTCTTTCGTCGTTCCAATCAACCCAGGATGAATCACTTTGTAAGAAGCTTGATTTGGATACATAAGTGGTGGCAATCCCAGGATGCTGAATAAATCTCATAGGAGTTGGGATGAAGAAGTTATCTCACTTTCAAATCATGTGATTCCAGTTTCGCAGTTTGGGAATAGGACAGCTTCTTCGTCGTTCCAATCAAACCAGGATGAATCCTTTGTAGAAGCTTGATTTGGATACATAAAGTGGTGGAGAATCACTAGGAAGTTGAATAAATCTCATAGGAGTTTGGGATGAAGAATTTATCCCACTTTCAAATCTGGTGATTCTAGTTTCCCATTTTGGGAATATGACATCTTCTTCGTCGTTCCAATCAACCCAGGATGAATCACTCACTTTGTAAGAAGCCTGATTTGGATACATAAAGTGGTAGAGAATCACCAGGATGCTGAATAAATCTCATAGGAGTTGGGATGAAGAAGTTATCTCACTTTCAATCATGTGATTCCAGTTTCGCAGATTTGGAATAGGACAGCTCTTTCGTCGTTCCAATCAAACCAGGCTGAATCACTTTGTAAGAAGCTGATTTGGATATATAAAAAGTGGTGAGAATCACCAGGATGCTGAATAAATCTCATAGGAGTTGGGATGAAGAAAGTTATCCCACTTTCAAAT